>NW_015112725.1:554949-629605 GCF_001443285.1 Poecilia latipinna
TTTGTACTTTTACTTAAGTACATTTTTTGAGTACTTTCTCCACCACTGCCAACTGGATACGACTCTCTTGAATATGGGGTGACACTTCATTGACAAAACCATATTTTAAAACACAGAGTTCCACTCTCTTGGATTCACATCAGAACCTAATGGAGTCTGAAAACCACACGGGTGCAGAAGGATCGCTCTGAGTAGCTGGTGGAACTGCTGAAGGTCAGAACTGCTTAGCTGAGCAGCCAAAGGCCTTCATAAAACCATGCGTAGTGTCATTATTTTCCAAGTGGTTTATTGTAGACCGTTAACCTTGGTTAACTGAAACTTACCACTTTAATCAGCTGCCTGAAATACCTTTAAAACAAAGTGCTTCTTTAGTCTTTTCCCCCTCTTGTTTACCAGCAGGAGTTAGAAAAATGTTGGTGACACCTATGTAAGAAAGGAACATTTTTTTCAAGGTTATGCAGGTACTATAAAGGTACACCACCAGTCAGTGGTTTCGATGTTGAGAAGGTAGATCAGTTTTTATGGAAAGAATGTCATTTGAAAGAACCATGAGTGGCTGTCCAGTCAAGGAAACTATGCCAAAGCTGAGGCTTCACAGACCTTGATCTCGTTTCTACTGCTGCCATCCCACAGTATGACCGCATGTGAGAGTTCATAAGCCAGCAGAAACACACAGCAAACAAGGCCACGCTGTGAATAAGCCCTGACCACAACTCTCGAAAATATTAGTTGGCGCAAGAATCTCATGAACCTCATTCGTAGGTTCAGCCGAGGTTTCAGGGAATGCACCTTTGATATCTGGCAAGCGCTTTCACTGCGGCCATGTGCATTGTTCCTTTTGATTGTGCAAGTGAATAAAAGCTAGAGAGACTCATGAATACTGCATGATTTTTCATCAAATGGAAAATCTCAAAGAAGAGTTATTTCAGTAACACGTTGAGAGCCGTGCTCATCTAACCAAGGGCAACTGATGGCCAATTATAACTAAAAGAATTATGTAAAAACAATGAGTCACCTGTGTTTTTTTTTATAACGGAGAACGTCTTTCATTTGTCTTCCCTAGAGGACACAGTCTTGACAAATCAAGTATGTTTAATATATTTGTGGCTGAGGGACTCGTAAAAAGCTCTCAGTGAGGGGTTAGGGAAAGATTGCCATCTTAGATCAATATTGAAAAAGTTCAGCGTGTTGTGCCTTGTGGTCAGGTTTACACAGTCTGCACAAACACCAGACTTTTAGGCAGTGAAATGGGCCAAAAGGTTGTAAAACTGGTGATAAATTCCTGACTAAGCAGGAAAGAAAGGGGGGCAGTGAATTACAGAGAAGACAAATGAGTTATTATTAAACTCGTTTGTCCTTGTTCTACACAAACGATACATTTTTGACAAACCACGGCATTAAAGCAGGACTTAACTGCAAACATTGCTGTAGAAACAGCTGTTATTCTTTCACTCCTGGACAGACCGGCTGAACCACACAATATGTGGTCTCCCCCCGGGTGTCTTTGTAACAACTGTACCAAATACTTTTGACAACTAGTACACTGACTGTGTGTCAAAAAAAAAGAGTTCAGGTTCAGAGCTTGTTTATGAGGCATCCGATATGATTTTCACACAATATGAAAACTTTGAGCACAAATACCACAGTTTCTCTGTGTCACAGTAAAACGGCTTCACATAAAAATGTAGTAGATCTAATTACTTTGAGTTAAAACAGATTACTAAACAAATTCTCATTTAAGATGTATGTCATTAATTCCATGTATGTATGTAGGTTATTTATACGCATAACATTTAGTCTAGTTTAACACATAAATCTATAACCTTTTTAAGATTTTTTTTAAAAACATTTAAATAACACTTAAAAAACTGGTGCTCCTAACTTAATAAGATTTATTTCTGGATTATTCAAACAGGGAGTGCTTTTATTTTGAAGCACTGAAATCAGACTTCTCTGTGGTCACTATTTTGTTGCAACAGAAAGAGTGAACAGCTATTAGTCAGTAATGGTCCACAGTCTGCCAATGTTGCTGATTTATAAATTAAATATATGTACATCTCTATCCAAGCTGCGGTCTGTTACTTACATGCTCCAAATGCTAATCAATGTTAGCATTAAATCAAAACAGACAAACCCGGTAGCTGTTTAATACTTTTCCTCCCACAGTATGAATCATTCACTGGAATGAGCTAAACCTACCAACTTGTTTTCGATTCTTAATAAATGAGATGCAGATTGCTAATTGTCTCAACTCCCAGATCAGGAGGCCAAGTGAATCTTAAGTCTGCCGATTTAAAACAAACCTTGTTTTTGTGATTTAAGTGCGACTCCTGTATAAGTCGCAAACTCAATTTCCCATCTCTGGGGGCAGTGAAACATTGTCATAAAACTTAAGCTTCCATACACTAACAATGACTTGCACATACTTATTCCAGCTGCATGTACACCAGTACATGTCATAAACAAGCTCTGTTTGAAAGTAATCTTCCTTGAACCCTGAGGCAAGTTGTTTCAACATGCCTTCTATTTGAGCATTCAAATAAAAGTTTTGTTTACCCGCATTATTTAAGCTCTTTGTCCAATGGGTCTGAGGGATATTTGCACACCTGCTGCTATTGTAGGCCGTTTTAGTGCAACCTGGTAACAAGCTGCATTATGGGAATGTGTGATGCAGGGGGAGGGAGGGAGAAGGAGGATTAATCACACTGTGTAACATGTAATACTACACACCTGCAGCCTGCGCTATTCTTATTAGAGGAACATTTACAAGAATAAGGCCTGATGCAGTGAGGGACATTTCTGTAAATAAGTTGCTTCATTTTAATAGCAGCACAGTTTGAATAATAGAAAGAAATTATGAGAAATACTTTCTTCATAGATAAATTTGATATGAAATATATATTCATACATATATTATAAAATCCCTGCATATAGTGAAAAAACAATAGAGTAAAATAAATAAAGAGGCAGAACAGCAAAAGGAAAATAACCTAATATAAAAATAGATGCAATGAATTGAAGTTATCATGGCTAGAAAGCATTACCCAAACTGTGTGAGAAGGATGGCATCTGTTTGTGGTCTGGGCTGCTTGAGAAGAGCCACAAGCTCAAGTCAAGTTAAAAGGAAAACAGCAAAGTGTTTTGATACAGTTTGTGAGCCCATTAAGAGAATTGGACATTAGATCCATGAAACATGGGATGGCTGCCACTCTGAAAAGCTTTAAAAATGAATGGATCTTAACAGCAAGGCTAACCACTAAAGGGACACAACACTTATTGAATCAGCCAACCAGAAGTGATTGACTGCTCCTTTAGAAAACTGCTTAATTCAGAGAAAAAGCTGATTTTTTTTTTCCTGGGACCCATGGAGAGTTTGTATTATGAGTCAGAAATGTTTAAGCTGTCAAAGACATGGAAAACCATAATAATAGATCATAGTGGAAACATAAAACTAGCCCATGTTTTGCTTTGATTTAACTGGACAGAGTATTTAAAAGATGTATGTCTCCTTGAAATTAGTTCTGGAGATTATTTGCTGAACCTTACCAGATAAACAAACCAGAGCAGCAGATTTATTTTTTCATTTGTGTGACATGCAGACTAGAGGGCTTAGCAGGACTCTCATAAACCAAGTGCTTTTGTTATTTGTGTTAAGTAGAATCACAGCCTCATTTAAAGTTGATGAAATCCTAAAACTAAGCCCCTCCCCACTGACCTGAACTGTGTCATGTGGTTAAGTTTAGCTACTGCCACCTAAATGACAACTTCTCCTCAAAGTTACTTTTTACATATTCTAAAGGGGAGGAAATGTGAGAATTTACAGCAGGGGAAATAAATACGGACCATACCAATAGTTGTCTCTGTAAATACACAATTGAGCTAGTGAACGTCACCTCATGTCAGGAATAACTCAAGTAAATCAAAACAGATTAATGGACTTTGTGTAGAACGCATGAAGAACTGAGGGAGCAAAATGGCATGAAAGGTGAACAAACAAACTGACATCTATCTGTATTTAGAAGGCAATCCTGAGCTGAATCTGCGCAAATATATACTGACTGGTTTAGTGCCAAGATACGACATAAGAAGCTTCTCATGATGGGTAAAACCAACCAGCTCTTCTAAAACCTTACTGTTGCAAAATATTCTGCTTGTACTGGGTACAAAACTGTATATTCAGTTCTGAATTGTTCATTGAGAAATGTTGTGGTCATAATCTAGCAGGTACAGACGTTTCCATGAAAACAATAAGTAGTGCACCCAACACTGCAAAAACACAAAATATTACCAAGTATTGCCTCGTTTCTAGTGCAAATAAAGATGATGAAAGAACATTTAAAATAAGACAAAACTAACTTACACGTGTCCAGAAAGAAATAGGAGCTTGCTATAAGTCAATAATTCCTTAATGTTGGTGAAAAAGTACAAATATAAGTGAAATAATCTACCAGTGGAAACAGTACTTTTTTAACCAATATTAAGGAATTGTTTACTTAAAATAAACTCCTATATTTTGGAGAAAATTGACTTTTAAGTTAGTTTTATCTCATTTCACGTGTAATAAGATATTTTCACTAGAAACTAGACCAAAATACCTGGTAAGATTTTGTGTTTTTGTAGTGTAACAGCAAAGTCCTTTGTGCCTTCTGACTGCACAAGAAAAAAAAAAAAAAAGGAATGTTAGAGCGAGTTTAAAGTTTGCTATAGAAATTTTGCACAGGTCAGAGATATGCTTGAAGAATAGAGGTCACATGAGACCAAGGCTGAACTCTTTGGATGTCATTGAACACACCCTGATCACACCATCTGAAAAATAGCACAGTGGAACATGTAAAACTAACTCTTCACAAAACTCAAGGAGTGTAGATGAAGAAATGCATCCTGCCACCGTTCGTAAAGACCAAAGGATGAAATGATTTTCATGAAATTATCAGCTAAGAACATTTGACTAAACCAAAAAAAAATAAATAAAATAAGATTTCTGTTAACTGTAAACTCATTCAGCCATGTGGAAGCTCTTTGGTCTCCAGCTTCAGAGTGTGAGGTCTGCTTAAATGAGCCACAGTGAGTAATGCATGAGGAAATGTAATGAAGTGGATTTATGAGCAGTGATGGCATGATTACAGGAGGTCTTTGAGTGCTGATCTGGGTAATGCCCAATGTCTGTCTAACATTCCACTGCCTTTGTCACACTCACCTAATAAATAAACCAGTCAGTGTGGTTTTATATCCTCTGCAGTTCTCTATACTGTTAAGTAAAATTGAGAGTGTTTCCATATAAGAACTTTAAATGAACTTAAAGACTTTATGCATCCATTTATTTAGAATTTAACAAGTATCAACGCAGTGGACTAAAGTACGCCTTGTGTATGCAGAGCTGCAGGATTTTCATAGTAATCAGAATGTGAACATGTAATGACGGGACACATGGATGTAGTTCAGTCTGCCATACAAAGAAATTCCTTCTTACAGGCAAAAATCTCCAAGTAGAGTACGTGTCTATGAACACACCAAGCTAAAAATAACGCTTTTCTTTTTTTGTCTCAGTGGGAAAATTTGGTGCTCAATAAATCTGCTGATGTACACCCCTGACAAGTTGCAATTAAAAGACTCAGCAAAACACATCAGCTTTTCCATTCTGGGACATTCAAACCTTTAACACACACCTGGAGTCATATCCATCAGTTGGACAAACTGGATAGCCTCTGAGGTTACACCCCTCCACCTCCTCAACACACAAACACACACACACTTAAGCATTGTGTTTGGATATGTTTAGAATGTGTGTAATGAAATGGCACCAGCTGTGCACACGGGAAAGATGAACATGGCTCCCTGGTCGAGCAAAGGATTAACCCTTTCCCTGGTCCAGAAGCAGAAGGGACAGCAAAACAAAAAAAGCCCTAGAGGTTTTAACCCAGGGGTTTGCTGTTGTGAAGTACAGTAACTCAGCTTCCTACTTAAACCCCTCCCTACATCTGTTTACAAATTGTTAATTTTACCCTTGTATACCTATAGGTCTGTAAAAAAGGTCCACTGTTCTAAAGACAGTATATTTTACAAACTAAGTAACTTCCTTTGGTAAATGCATCATGTCATTTTAAAGCACAGCTCGTTTTTCAGAGCATATGTGAGTGGGCAATAAAATGCAAAGTAGATCATAAATAAATTAACCAAAGAACATTGTCTACATTTGGTTAAAAGGAAGTTGAACAAGTGTACTGAAAGAGGAACATTTCTGGAAAAAGACTTCTTATTGTCAAGTCAAAGTTGACTTTCCTTTATTTGTTTGCCTTGCTGAGGTTACTAATTGTAACAGCTTGTGTTTTTTAGCACTCCAGCAAACACAACTTGACCTGCTACTTTGTCAAAAGAGCAACTGCTGTATCTGTTTGCAGCAAAAGCAAGCAATTAAATTTTAAGTAGCAAAGTTACAAAAACAGCCGGTCTACAAAGAATGTGCTAAGTAGTAAGAAAATGTTGATCCTTTGCTAAAAAATAAAAAAATAATTATTATTTTTTATTTCCCATATTGAAATAATAAATAAGCAAGATGTAGCCAGAAAGAAACTCACATTACTGAGAAGCAACCTTTTTTTTTTTACCCCTTACTGCAGGTTTGCAGTTTTAATTAATTAGTCAGAAGGTCTTTTTTTTCCCTTTGTGTCTTCCACAGCTATAACCATGCAGCATACCTTAAAGGTTTTATTTATTATTAGTGGAAATTACACCTTTTTTCCTACTAGTAATGATTGTACACAAAATGTTTAATCCATATGTACGTACTATAGGGGAATGGCGGATACTAATGACATAGTATCTGCCATTCTAATAAAGACTAAGAAAGGGATCTGCTTAAATGTGAAGTTGCAGAGTGCTATAAACTAAGACTGAGTTCAAATATGGAGTTGGGTAAAAACTTAAGGATGTTACCTGGAGTTGCATGTAATTCTAGAGAAAAAATTACAGGTATTTTTTTATTATTCCATTGGCACAGTTCTTGATAACACTGCGCACCAAAAATAATATTACAGAACTCCAAAGGATGCCTAGCAAAAGTATGTATCTCTGTTTAACCTTTCCACATTTTGTTACAACCACAGACGTGTATTTTTGGTTTTATGTTTAAGCAGACCAGAGGGACCTGGATGGAAAATATTTTTATAAACAATTTGAAGTAGGTTATGTAGTTGTAATTAACCGACCCTTTCCTAAATCAAATCCTGTAAAAGCAGGCCTCCTGACTCAAGATTCATTAGAAACACTTTATCCGACAATTATACTTGCAAGTCTGTCGGGATGGGTTTTTTCCAGCTTTGTATATTGAACTTTTCCCCCAATCTTCTTTGCAAGATTGTCTATCATCAGCAAATTTTAAGACAGATAGATTCTTGATTAGATTGAGGTATGGACTTTGACTGGGCCACTCTTACTCATAAATATGCTTTGCTGTGCACCGTTCCATTGTAGCTCTGGCCTTATGTTTAGTGTTGGAAAATGAACCTCTGCTCACGACTTCAAGCCTTTTGCAGCGTCTAATAAGTTTTCTTCCATGAATCAAAAAGCCTGTGTGAAGTTCCAGTTCCCATCGAACCATAGCGCCTTCTTTCACATGCTAACTGAGTCTCCTACATGGCTTGATGCAAACCACTTTGATATTCTCTAACACATCTTCACAAAACATCTGTATTTATACTAGTATTACACATAGGACTATTTGCTAATTATAGGACTACTTGAAGAACTGGATTTTCTTTTCAGGTATCCAACTGGTGGGTCAAATGCATACATCTCAGATTTTTCCATTTATAAAAAGCTTCCCAAATTATCCTATGTCTTCCACATCACATGCTATTTTGGTCTTTCACACAGAATAACAACAAAGTTCAACAAATTGACAAAACTTTAAAAAGTTCAAAGGATGTGAATAAATTGGCAGCTACATAAAAACTATTAAGCTGGTTGTCAAGCTTTTTGTCTATATTCTTCTGCAATGAAGTTATTAAAACAAGCCTGGTCAGTTCAGTGCAAAAAGTAATTATTTTGTCCCTGTAGTGCTGGCACTCATTTTGCAAATAAACCTCAGAAGTGTGGATCAGTCCAGGTGAAAAGTTTATATAAACATCTGTTGGTAATTTCTTGGCGCCTGGAGCTAATGAAAGCTCAGCAATAAATGGATACAGTATTTGAAACATTATTAAAACCTTGAAAAAACAACCAGATGGCCATAAAATTGAGAATAACACCGAGGCTCTTTCATGAAAGCAGTAAAGTCAGCATCATTTTACTCTAAAGAAAAACCAGCCAAACCCAACCAACTCTTTGTCTTTGAGTGACAGAGAAGTTTGTCGGATAAACCACAAAACCTCAGCAGCCTTGTACAAACAACATCTTTAGGAAAACAACTGAGACAAAGACAAAGCAGAACCGAAGGTTTAAACACACGCGCACACACACACATATATATATAGTAAGACAATGATCATAACACTTTTTGACAAAAACAAGATATGAGCGGAAACCAGGGAGTAATAAAAACAAGAAATCATGATCAGGTAAATTGAAAATGACATAACTTCCTGTGAGGGCGTATGCTCTTTCATGTTTTATATGAATATAAGGTAGTTCAATAGAAATGGACTCTTATGAAAACCCCTCCTTCCAATCTAACCCACTAAAGCTTCAAGGAAAAACCAAAGTTTTGTATTCCAATCCTACACTTAACTCTATAATATTTTGCCTTTTCAATTTATTATATGAGCATTAATAAGCTGAGTAAAGATGTGACATGTTTCCCTCTAGTACCTCTGTTTCCCCTTCATCTCCATGCCAAAAAAAAACAGCAGCTTCATTAGTCATGACTGCAGCACCTAATTAAGTTTGTGCCATTCGGGCTGGATTTTTCTGTAAATTTAAAAGAATCTCTGATGTTTCAAAGTGCCTCTGGGCCCTTCTGTCTCTGCTGCCATTAAAACTGAACATTTCCTGAGCCTGAATTTTAAGAGAGTTGTGCCTGTTTTCAAATCAAAACTGTAAAAACTAGTTTAAAGTTCTCTTGTTTGCAAAAAAGAAAAAAGAAAAAACAAAGGTGCTGTGACAGCTTTTAAGTAGATTAAAGAAGTAATATTTCAGTTTTGGATGACAAACCGCTTTGCCTTGTGCTACTTTCAGCAAACTGATTCACATAAATTGAAGGACGCATGCAGAAGGGCCTATTTGTCCGAATGTGAAAAGGCAATGCAATTACCATGAACACATGCTTTGTACTCTCCCTTCCTCTTTCTCCAGTGTAACTGTGTAAAGATACTGGATAAGCACCTTCCCACCACCCTTGCTCCTTTTGCATTGTGGCCAATTACAGATACAGATGGAAAATAAAAACTCTCTATTCCCAAGGAATTTACGAGCAGGGGTTAAAAATGCATACCAATACAAAGAAATGTGGTTAAAAGTTTTTCAGTGGTGATGAAGACATGATGAAACTGGGCACATATGACAACTTGGCCACACGACAAAGAGCTGATGAAACCGTGAGACAAACCTGGTAACTGTTTTGAGCAGCAAACAGAGCTGCACGAAATGGGCTGAATAATTTGGGTTGGGGGTAGTGCATAGATGTGTGTGTGTGTGTGTGTGTGTGTGTGTGTGTGTGTGTGTGTGTGTTGTGAGAGGATGTGTTGGAAGATGTACAAGGTACTATTGTTCATAAAAAACATACAGCAGGTGTGTAATTTTTGCTTCTCATAATAGCAAAAGTAGATATTTTAATACATTTTTTATTCTAACTAGCTACTAATAAGATCTGTCTATCTATCTATCTATCTATCTATCTATCTATCTATCTATCTATCTATCTATCTATCTATGTTTCTGCTAGGAAATGAGACAGGCATCTCTCTACACAAGTACAAAACATTGACTTATGAATTTTGAAAAAGAAAACAGACATGTTTCAGTTCAATTTTCCAAGGATGTGGCATGTCAAAAATGATTTATAGCCTCGTAAATAATAAATTACAACAAAAATTGTAACTGGCAATACATCAACAATACCTTTGTAGAACTGCAGACCAACTTTTTTTGGATTTTTCCACTGCTATTTTGAGAGTTTATCTTTAAGGATGAGAGCCAGGTGTTGGAGTCTGGAAGGCCTCTGTATCATCACCTCCAAAGTTTGTTATGAGGTCAGGTCAGAAATCTGGCTTGACCACTTCAAATTAAAAATATTAGTTTACACCTAAATCTGTCAAGGGGTGTGAATAATTCATTGCCTAATGTTTTCCTTCCCTGATAGATATGTAACTTATCATAGGCAGATAACATGTATTTTGTCCAAACTGGATTTATCAATCCCACACTTATAACTACAAATTAAACTGCAACAAAAATATGAAAACAGTGTATTTGGAGATATGAATAACTTAGTTTATAAACAATCGTACATAGCTAAAACTGTTTTCTACAGTATTTAACCTTCACACCAAACTACAGCTGAAATAATGTGTTAGATAAAAGCATAAGTCAGTGCACTGCTCACAATGATTCCATTCAACATAGTTAATTTAAGCCAGTGTCTGCAAAATCCCATTAAAAACAACTGTGTTAAACACTTAACATCAAGTTATTAAACACCCTGCAAATAGCTGAAGGGCAGAAAAATATTTCTGTCCCATGCAATTTAGTTGCGTCATGCTGGGGGTCATGAAAGTGAGCAGTTCATTTGACACTTGATCAGAGTGTCTTCTTTTCATCACATTGTAACTGTAATGTAGGTGCTGATGCAATGATCCTTCACTGATGTTGAGGAACATGAAACCGTAAAAGCAACAGCGCCCATGACTGTGGATCATATCCCTGTGGTCAGAGTTTAGTAGTGCAATGAGGCCAAAAAAAAAAAAAAGTAACACTGCGTCATTACACTTGTCCTGCAGTTTTCCTCACCAATGCACAAGCAACAAAGTTTCTGAACAGGAAGGGAAGTGATCAATGAGCAACTTCTAAAGAATCAAATTAACTGCACTTTAATCAGCGGGATGCACTGAAGGTTTTAGCACCAACGTGGTGACACAACGCACAAAAAACGGGATTTCTCACCTTGTTGAAGTTGTAGTAGCCCAAACAATGGGCGAAATCCAGGTTTGACGGATCTCCGGGGATAGAATTCCCTCCGGCAGTCGGATAAAATCTTACATCCATGTCGTGTGAGGCAGCTGCGCGCAGTTGTAGCCTGCTTGTTTCTGCCGTTTTTACAATCCAAGCGCTCAGATAGACAAGAGAGAGCAAGAGGGATGGATGGAGAGAAAGCGCGGCAGAGAGACGGAGGATAACCACGGCAGCTGGGGTGGGGAGGGGGGAGTCGGGAGGGGGACAGGTAAAGTTTCCGTACTCCTCTTCTACACCTGGTTCAGTCGCTTCATGTCTGAGGAAGCCTGCGTGAAGGTAGGACGGAGCCCGGGAAGCTCACGGAGCAGAGCGGCGGACGCTGTGCACCAACATGCATTTACACACAGCTGCTGCTGCTGCTGCTGTATACAAAGAAGCCACGAGACCGGCGACTGAGCGCGAGTCCACCTCCTTCTCCCTCCCCTTTGGACGCAGGAAAAAATAAAGAAATAAATGAAATCAGCAACAAAGTGGCTCCAAGACGCGCAAAGTTAAGTCAAAACCGGATGCGAACTCAGATACGGCTCATGCTCCTCTCAGAAGTTTATCGCTCCAACAACTTAGAAAATAGTTGGTGGAAAGGAAACGGGAGTCTGTTGTCCGCATAAACTCCTCTGCTGGGCGCTGGGTTCGGGGGAAGAAGAAGGCGAGCAGCTCTCCACAGATGAAGCAATTACTGACATAGTACAGTGGATATCCAAGTTGTGCCCCCGCTCTGCCTGACCTGACTGTCCCGCTGATGAACAAGGCAAATGTGCGAATAAGCCAGCCACTCCCCAAACACGCCAAGCCACTCCCAATGAAAACACCGTGTTTAAGTCCATGCGACATGTTGGCGTGGAAATTAATCACAATTAACGTCTCTCTTTTTTTTTTCCATCTGTTAGCTTACTGCTACAGACTATCATCCTCGTGTCCCCTTTTAAAGTTGTTTGATTACTGTTAATACATATGCGAGTCTTTTATCACTTAATAACATTTAAATATTTAGGCTGTGTCCCATTTCGTAGGATCATCCATACCACTCCATACCAGTCCATTTGCACCAATTGAGGAACTAGAAAAATATTCCACAGAGAAACGGGATGCTCCTTCAACAAGCAGTTCTCGCTAATTTCCATAGCACACATATTTTAGCTTATTCTGCACATTTGGACTATGATAAGTAAGTGAACCCTAGACTGCACCTTGTTGTTAGGTTTAAGGGAGGAAAAACAAACGAGTGCAAATGTTATACTGGAAAATGACTTAAATATCCCAAACGTTTTACAATGTACTGACAATATTACAAAATATAACATTTTGTATGCAGTTGCTCCTACATAACAGTTGAGTAATTACATGATAAAAAGCAATCTTCTGCAAATAAACTAATGCAATAAGTATATCAACTACTATAATATTTAATAATATAATGCATCAGAATACTTCTATTTTTTGTTTTTGCAGCAGTATGTTGTAAAGAAACAGATACCATACACTATACTGTGTTGATGTTTAATCAATGCTCTTACAAGCAAGATTAACATCAAATACATGTTAGAATACAAGTAACAACCCTAAACACAACAGAAGTGTGATAAACACACAGATGACTTGAAATCTCTCTCAGTGATAGGCGTCATTCCCTTCACAGCGCGAAGCGAGAAGCTGCTGTTTGACTCACGTCACCATCACAACCATAAATGAAGTTGACCATGTAGCCTCATGTTTGTTTTTTACAGGATTTTTTAAAAATGTCTGTGGATTTAATGTCCAAGAAAAAAAAGCATGTGAATTTACATCCAAGACAATCATGAACAATGCATTGAAATAAATATATTTACAATTTATTCTATAGAAAGATCAAAGCTAAGATCTTAAAATTTAGCAACAGCGTTAATAGACTCCTCACACTTCTTTATTTTCTCGTTTAGTGTGTACTATTTATGTAACAGAAGTATTGAGATGATCAATTTCTTCAAGAACTTCACTGGGATCGATGTGTTTTCAACAGAGAAAATGTGAAATGAAGCATGAAACACAAGCGAATGTGAACATCAAGCACAAAGCTTGAGCTAACAAAAAACTATAACCACCTGTTTACACCGAATTGAGGAAAGCTTAACTTTACTAAACTTACTTCGCGGTATACATCGTCTTAGTTGTGACAACAAACAAAAAAAATCTTGAGTCTTTATTTTTCATCAGAGTAGTTGACGTTTATTAGCTGATTTCCTCACCAACGTTGCAGTGTAGTTCAGTTTCTGACTGTGGCGACGGTACCACCATCGTCATTTTTGTGCATTTAATTACTTTGATCCTTGTGAACAAACGCATAAACATCATTTGCATATTATTTTTACTACATTTATAACCAAAGAATGTGGATGTCAAACATTACTGAAACCGACATTCCCATGTTTTTGAGCAGTTTAGAAACCAAACAATCAAAAATAAAACATGCTCCAGGAGCCCTGGGTACATCTGTGTCTCCTTCTTCACTATCTTTGTGCAATGCTGTAGAAATCAATATACAGGGTATGCTTGTATTTCAGCAGAGAAGCCTGGATATTCTTTCTGTGTGAGACGATGTGTTTTTAGCTGACATATTTGGCTAGGTTAGTTTTTACCAATCAGGGCTTTTCATTGTAGTAATTACACTGGAAATGAAGTCATCATGTAGAACAAGGTTTCAGTTTTCAGTTTCAATAGTATGACACCATTTTTGCGTTCAATGGAAGTATGTCATTTGCTTGATCAGTGTGTTTCCAGGAAGCAATTATTATTTTAATCATTTAAGTGCAATTTATAATCTTTGAAATATTGCAGTAAATACAGTATACTGCAGTTTGCTTTCCTCTATGAAGTTGACACTGTGAACCACTTGCAAATTTCAGCGATGGATTTAACAAACTGGTTTAGCTCTGACCCTGCAGCTAAAAACCTTGGATGCCATAAATATACTAAAAAATATATGAAATAGCATAACTATGCAGCAAGAAATCTACAGATAAAGACAGGAGTTAAAGCGGACCTATTATGCAAAATGTCCTTTTTGCATTCTGTTGGGCTTCAATTTGGGTCTCTACTGCTTCTGAATCAATCTAATTGCTTCAAAAACAACCCAGCATTTTTCTGGCAATGTTAATAGTTTTTGGTGTCTGGAAAAAGGGCCTTTCAAAACCCTTCTGATTATTAAGTCAGATTAGAAAAGGAGTGGGCACTATCTCACTAACCAGCCCTTTGGAGTTCCAGCACGTGTGGTAAGCTGGTTTTACTGCTGGATGCGCTGTACAACTGGTACTAAGAATGATGAGTCTCTCGTAGTTGACTTATCATTCAGAAACCCCTCACTCCATCCTGGATGGTTGAGGCTCCACTTCTTCTTCTTCTTACTCTGACTCTGAGATACAAGATGTACTGTTGTACAGCTGAGCGTCGGCAGCCATTTTCACAAGTGTAAAGTGCATTTTCATGTATAAAGTGCAGAGTGTAAACATTGAGTTGAGGATGTGGCCAGCAGCAGCTTATTTTGATTTAAAGTGACAAGACGCCCTAAAACAGCTTGTTCTGAAAGGAAGTAAAAATAGGTAAAGAAATGAGCAAAGTGAAATCTCATTATCTAAGAAAGACATTGTGCAAAAAAGAATATACTGAACATATTCCGCATAGCCTATGGACCTATTCTAACCAGTTCAAGGGAGCATAATACAAAATTTGGATGTTTACTATTTCTCAAATTATCACATAATAGGTTGTTTCTTGTTAACATATTTCATTTTGACCTCAAAGGGAATAGAAGAGGTCAGATTAAACATAAAAATCAATGCTAAAGCCATAAGCGAACACAAGCACGTTTCCCCGTAATCGCTGTCTACAAATGACAGATTTTCTTTATTTACTTCTGGCCATCTAAATAAGATGTTTCTTTTCAAACAGTCATGCTTAGATCAATATTTACATGATTAAATTATTACACAGCAACCACAATTTGTCGCCTCAGATTTGCACTTGTTTGAGCAACGAGCTATTTTCATTGCTCAGTGTGATTATGTATATTTGAACATAATCAGATAATTCAAATGTTTGTCTGTAGGAGAATGTGTGTAAGTGGTATTTATGAGAAAGTGAAGCCCCTGCACAAGTGGGTATGGATGTTGGCATGTGGTATATGCAAGCTTAATCAATGACATAGAGTGATAAACTCTGCTGTGCTGCGCTGCAGGAGATAATCCTCGTTTGAACGCTCTCCAGTGCTTGCTTAGAGATGGTCAACAATCCATGAGAACTGCCAGGAAATCTGCTCTGTAATTATGGGCATATTGATGCATATGCAAACTATTTTTCATCATGTTCCTGCCTGATAGAGACACTTGCATGCATAATGAGGCAATGTCTTTACGTGCAGCACACTGATCCTCCCACCAATCAAAACTCATTCACTCCAGCATACACAGACATATAAAGACCCCCAAACAGTCTCCCACACATCACATATCAGATAAGTAAGCTTCAACATGTTTCCAAATCAGGCAGCTTGGTTCTTTTATTTATTCCTGTTCTTGATGCTTTTTGCTCTGCAGCCAGAGAGCAGAATTAATTTCCTTTCTGATACTTAGCTGTCAGTGTCTCAGCCTGATGAATCATGCTTTTCTGCTATATGTCATTTCCTTTGAGCCCTGCAAACACTGGAGCCATTCGGCAACAAGAAAACAAATGATCTCCTCCTGGCTTCTGCTCAGATTCAATTAAAGCGGTACAGAGTAATTATATACATACAAAAGAGTAATAATGCAAAAATAATTAATTAACCTAATCTTTATTTACTGTGCACCCCCCGATTCACGTGATAGTGTGTGATTCTGGCAGCAAGACACCTTCACAGATTTCTGTCATCTGTGAGGGGTTTGTCTTTAAGTTTCAAAAATGTAATTTACTATCATATTTGTACTTTTAAAGAATGTTGAAAGCAGCCAAGAGAATTGAATTATGGAGAAAAGAAGACTCTTATTGTAGCTCATTTTTATGGGTTTTGCAGAAAGGAACCATAAAGCAATTTATCTGCTGCTTTCTGTTTTAAGAGATCTCAACACAAAGCTGTAGTTTATATTTGTGATTAACTTCAGTGTCAAACATCCATCAACAGTACATTCAAATGTCCAAAAAACATTGAAAAAAAATATTTAAACTTGAAATAACTTTTGCTTTAATACCACATCTGCTTACAATTCAACATCTTGAATTGTACAATTCAGCATCTTGAATTTTAAGCAGACTATTCTTACAAGCCACAATGGCACTGACAGAAAAAAAAACATTTAAAAGGTGTGTTTAATCTGGAAAATATTGAATATATATCAGTTATCTTGATATGAATATCTCAGTGTGATGCTAACATTAATGAAGATAAAATATTTTCCTGCTTTAACATCTTTACCTGAGCAGCACACTATTACAAATGTTGATTTTATACAGATCTGTGAGTTTGGGAAGTTGAAAAGACTTATTTAATTGTATGTGCCAGAATATGTGGTCATGTTTTATATGATTATGTAAATTTAAACCATATGTTTTGGGTTTTACTCTGATAATATTCATCTACACGGTTGCAAGCAAGGATACAAGCTCCTGCATGAAGAGCAGCCTGTGTTGGTTTAGCAGACTTGGTTACAAATATTATTGATACAATTGAAACCTTACATCTGACAAATAACAAACATGTTTAAACAAACAAAAAATGTGGCAGTTATATCCCCACTTGCAGATTTTTAAACAGTGTACAGAACAAAAATGCATCCTTGAAAATCTTTTGTGTCAAATTTGAAATGCAGTTTATTTTTTTAGGAAGCAAGTTCAGTCTATATAGGTTTAACAGACCAAGTTTATTCAGTTCCATTCACAGTAATACCCTCTGTGTTCTGCATACATGAATTATTTCAGGCAGAAAAAAAAGAACATCTGTTTTCGATGGACCCAGTGTTGAATATTTTATTGTCTTTTTTAGGTCTGTGTGGATTTCTAAAGAGCGGTGCACACATACTGGACAAAAATACAGAACACATGATCACACTAAACCTTACAATAAACGTCATCAACTGCATTAGTCATTGTAACAGTCGTCATTCATTCCAATTAGTACTTGGATTCTTAGCCGTATACTGGAAGAGGATATTTTTAATATCCTATTAAGGGACTGACATTTGCTTTAACCCAGTATTTAATGTGCCTCAGTTTTCATGAACATTTTTAAGGGGCTTTACATTTATTATTTAAACCAAGAAATACAACTCCAACACTACACATCCAGTAAGGGGACTTTCTGTGTGAATTTATTCCTGTGGAACAACTGTGAAGAAAAAGCTTCTGCTTTCCAAAAGCAATTAGGCAAAACAATGTAGGTTTGCAGTGTCGGACCAAAAGACTTTAGGAACAAGGTCCATCGAACAGATGAGACTAAAGAAGAGATTTTTGGCCACAATGCACAGCACCATATTTGGTAAAAACGTTTAACAACTGTTAAGCATGGCAGTGGAGAGGTGAAAGTTTGGGCTTGTTTGACAACTATAGAACCTGAGCTCTATGTTATTTTTGTCAACATGATCTCCTTTGTACTGTGGAGCTGACTGGTCCAGTCAGATGTTAGGACATCAGTTCAACAGTTGTTTATTGGATGAAGCAGAACAATGATCCCAAACACAGCAGTGAATGTATGTATATACTTTGCAGATTGGACTTCTTCTTCTCTTTATGTCAAAAGTAGCTTTTTTCTTGTCTCTTGCTAGTAAGTGTCAAATTTGTGGATTACATAACTAGAAATTAGATTCTCCCACCTGAGCTGGGGATCCCTGCAGCTCATCCAGAGTTACTGTGAACCTCTTGGCTTTTTCTCTGATTAAGGCTGTGTAAATAACCATCCGCCCTGTTAAGTTTGTGCCATACTGTATGTCTATCTGCTGTGTTCATTGGTCTTTGTGATGCTGTTTGTTCATCGTTGTTCTCTAACAAACCTCTGAGGCTGACTGAAACTAAACTACACGACTGGAATCAATAATCAATAATGCAATTGATTTATCTTTTTGGGAGGTATCAGAGTAGAAGTGTATGAATAGGAAAACAAATTACACCTTTTAGATTTTTTATTAAAAAAAAAAAACAATTTCTTCTCACTTCCCAATTTTGTGTTGCTATTTAAAATACACTGAAGTTTGTTGTTGTAATATAGTAAAATGTTCGAGTATGAATACTTTTGCAAGGTACGTTTTATGTTTAGAGAGTCTGCCGTTAAATGTCCATTTTATAAAACTGATGCTCAATGTGAAAAAATGTAAAAAATCCTTTTATAATATGAACAAAATAAATAAAATTGTACCCAACAATTTGATCCTTTTGCTGGATAATCATTCATAAGTCTAAATGTACTCAATTCATGTCAGAACTCTACTTATTATAAAACTGAGCAACAGAGAGAGGCATTTTTTAACAAGCCCTTTTTCTGTCTCATCACAGTTATTCTCACTATGTCCCTTAATCACAGTGATAATACTGCTGCTTTCACAGCATCAAAGACAGGTAATTCTGTTTGATCCAGTGTGACCATTCTGTAATGCCTGTCACTGGCCATATTCTTATGTTTATATCATGAGTCTGGAGAATCATGAATATTTATGCTGCCCATGCAACTGAATGCTCAGCATGAAATGAAATACTACGCTGCTTGAGGGTTGTTTGCCCTGAGACACAAATCTAAATCTACATATTGCCCAGTGCATACAAATAACACCACAGCCGAACCAGCAGCACGCCTTTGGCTGTAAACTGCAAAATGCGTTTCATTTTTAAGATACAGAGTTATTTGGTTTCTTTGCCAAATAAACTGCAGAAATGATTTCCCTCCATGTTTTGTCAAGTTACAGTTATAGGCGAGTGACAAACGTGTAGAAGAAATGAGAATAGACCTTTCTTATGTTCTAGTTCTTCAATAAACTGGCTTTTTTACAGAAACATGTCTGTTGCCCAGCCGTGCTCCAAATGCCAAGATGGACACTATGTACACGGCATCATTTTCCAGCGACACAGAAAAAAATAACTATTTTCTCTTCCATGGTTCAATAGCTGAAGAAATGATCTTGATTTGTTTTTCCCTATGGCTGGAAATCTCATTTTTATAGCGAAAAATATTATGTGCAAACCAATTCCAAATCCACTTTTCCAGTGTACTTTTCCATTATCACAATAAAATCACGGCTCATTTTTATGACAGTTGGATGTTGAAATACATTAAAATGGGCTTGAGAATAGACTTGCCCTCTTGGCCATTGTCTTTTGAATTAAATGTCAACACAGGTGTAAAACAAAATGTAACCTCATATTCTGCTGAATATAAATGTGCCATTTGCTGATATAGATGAATCTGGAAGAGAAAGAGGCTCATTTCTCCGCTCGTAAATTAACTCAGGCTTGTCTGTGGTTGAGTGACATATCTTTGATTTGTTGCAAGCAGTTAATTTCAGTCCAAATCCAGCAGGCTGTAATTTCTCTCAGCACTTTGCTTCCCCAGACAGTCCTGCTGAAGAGGAAAAAGAAAACTCTCAGATAAATGAGATCTCATGTGACCTTTAAAGGCAACACTTTTGTTAATGTAGCCACAGCAAACATTTTACAGATTCACACCTTCATTTAAATAAATGTGACCAGCAAGTTGGTTAACTAGCCTAAATTAATTGCCGATGGGGCCGCCTGACAACCAATTCCACCACTGATATTTCTGCTGTGCAATTGATTTTGACTGTGCAATTATGCAAGGACAAAAACTGTTTTTGGCCAAGTTCCAGGCTAAGTTTTGAAACGCGAGGCTCATGAGGACAGTGAGTTTAGACAGAAGAAACAGTGAGGAGGCTGGATCTGAGCCATGACCCATCCACTGTCTCCCCCCTAAAACTTTTATTTCCATTAGTGTGTTCTCTCCTGAGTTCCTGAGAAACTCTCTCACCCTTTCTAGCTCTATCCACTTGGACACCCATTAAAGTATGTTGTTAAATTCTTCATAAATGATAATGTTTTCAGTGCTGTTAAATAAAAAGCTTAATTAAAATTTCAGAATTTATTCCTTGAACAGTAAATGTCCACAAGAATATTCTTGTTCTGTGAAAGCAAAGTAAAATAACAAGAAGAAGAAATGGATGTATGTTATTGTTTCCCCCCAAGCACAGCACATTTGACTCCTGTGAATTTGTCAGCAAGGAACTTTAATGATCCCAAAGAATCCCAAAATGGTCATGGTTTTGAAATTTCATGTGTAGTTTGTGTATTTCTCTTTTCTTGAACACTTCAGTTGACTTGTCAGGATTGAGTTGTACTCAAAACAAACTCATTTGCACCATAAGAGAGCTGTTTTTTTTTATTATTTTCAATAGTAGATTTTACCACAACCTTGCTGTAGGACTGGTGTTTCATCTCAGTTAGTAGATAAGTATAGATTAGTTTTTGTTTCTAAATATCTGTAATACTGACAAACTGGTGACGTGACCTTTCTTGTTTCATCCAGAGTTTCCTGTTGAGCTGTTCTACTAATTTTCCTCTTCACTCCACTCCGTTCTTTTTATTTTTAAGCAGTTGCACGGTGGACAAACATGAAACTGCTGCTGGGCAAGTTACTCAACAGGTTGTTGCTAGGTAACCAGAGTGAGTGAGTGAGTTTGTTGATGGTTAGCTGGCAGTGAGAGGTTGAGTGGCAAAAAACTTTCCTTTGCCTACATCCCTAGGAATACTGTTCCGATCTGGACTGGAGTTAAGTGAAACTATTGAGTATTTTATTGGTTGCATTATCTAATGATATTGGTCATCCGTTTATCACCATATATGTTGTTGTTGATTAATTGCCGAGCTCTACTTTGCTCATTTGTTTTGTTCTGTCTGTTTGAAAGCTGGCTATGCAGATGAGAAACCATGACAACACAAACCAAATGAGATCAGCTTAATTTCAGAACACTGTAAAATTATGAATTCTGAGATGACAAGATGGATTATGGTTAGCCCACTTTTAGACTCTCTTCTCTTTTTCTTTTTATTGCAAAGTCCCCACAAGGGTGAGAAGTCAAACCAAAAGTTTGGACTCTTCACCGTTAAGCTTTAGCTTAGTTTCCTTTTGCCTTCAGTGGAAATCACTGAAAGAAAGTCTCAGGACTCCCACAATAACATTTTCTTATTCAAGCAAAGAGCAAGGTCAGTTTGTGAAACTTTTTTTTTATAATGGTGTATGCTTCATTAGCTGGTGATTCAGAGGAAGAGGTTATGAGCTGTATGGAACTGATCCAGTATGAGTGGCAGAATTTACATTTGCGATAATGATGGTGCTGAGATAATTTTCTGCAAGTGGGATGTGAACTGTAGTATCTGCATATGTAGCTGATTATAAAAGCGTTTTAAATGTGCTTATATAAGTCATGCCTGGAGCTCCCACATGTTCATCACGCTCATCTCCCTCCTTTAAATACAAAGGAAAGAAAGACCAAGCTATCTGATACGAGTTGGATTAGAGCCACATACTTATGGGAATAGCTGCCAGTGTATTTGTTTAAACAGAAAATGTAATCATAGACAAGCAAAATAAATGGCAAGATAAATTACATGCAAGATTGAGAAAAATATAAACGAAGAGAACAGAAAGAAGGGGGAAAACCAAAGAAGAAATGGTGTCTTCAGACAATCCATTTACTCCCAAACGCACCTTGGGTTATTGAGAACGATAACAATCCAGCAAGAGCCTATTGTATTGCAGTGCAGAGACACATGTTTCTCCTGGCTTGACATAATTGCCATTCTTCCTCTGTTTTCTATCTGGGCAACATCAATCTCAGTTGCTGGTCTGTCAGAACTGTCGACGGTTCACAGCAAAGTCAGGCTTCCCATATCGGGGTACTGTGAAGTGCTGGAGCTGAGGATGAGAGATCACAAAACTGCCTCAGCCAAAAGACTTTGTCCTGCTCTTAACATCATATGTCACCACACAGATTCAGTGTGCAACTCCGACTTCAACAAAGGCACATATAGTCTGACAATAACAAATAGATTCTTGTCTTTCCTGCCTTGTCTGGTCTCACATCAGTATTGCCTGTGACAGGACATCAGAAATGATCATTGTATGTACATTTAATATTGATAAGTGCATTTGGGGGATCATATTCTGGGAAAGACAATTTTGCTCTAGAGAGCATGAGCTTAAGCTGTTTTTATTTGAAAGAAATTAAAAAGTAATACAAAATCTCTGTGCACTGTAAGCAGAGACTAATCACTGCTTCAAAATCTTTTTCACAACTTTGGGATGAAAAAGATTGTTTGAGGGGAGAAGCAATATTTCACTGGGTGAAATAGGTGCAGGCAATCTGCCTTTGGAGTGGAGAAGGCAGCAGTGTTTTATAATGGAAGAAATTCAATGTGACATGTCGAGAATGAATTGCTCAGTCAACCAGAAATATCCCTTGTTCTAATGGCTTGGGACATTCAGTGGCGTGTTCTCTCCTCCCCCTCCCAATCCTCACATTTTTCTCCCCACCTCTCTTTCCATTCGATTTCTCCCTCCCTGTCTGTGCAAACACAACTCACATCTGTAACAAATAACATCATAAAGAGGCCCTGATAGCTCGAGATGTAACTATATGCTTAGTGGATGCACTTGGACACCAAGTAAACAAATTATTCAAAAGCATCAAATAGAAAATCAATATGGACTTAAAGAGTAGATTAGTTTTCATACACTTGTTCCAAAGATGACTTATATCTCTAAAATATATCTCTGAAACAGGTCCTGTCCATGCACACTTGTCTTAAAATCTAAAACATGCACTAGATTGATATAGGTATTATTTAGTGAAAGAAAAATGTTGCTTTTGCCTGTTATAAGGCTTCATACGTCTGTGGTTGTGGCTAACCAGTACAAGCACCGTCGTGTTGATCCTATCTCTGCAATGATTAATATCAAAGGGAAATATTCATTAGCTTGAATTTCCCTGCAGATAAAATCCATATTGGATTTTTGGAAGAAATATGTGGTGCTTAAAATTTGTTAATTAAAACAGAATTATTTCACCTAACAAAAATATTTAGCATCCCAGAGCCAAAGCACACAGATGATGGAGCGCTTTGCTTGTCAGACTGCCCATCAGAATTTTAACTCGGTTTAATTAAATTTATCTATAAAGTGCCAATTCACAAGAAATGTTCTCTCAAGTCACTTCAAAAAAGAAAATTGCTCATCTCTGAAAACTATAACTGTCTGTAACTATATAGACAGACTCAATTTGATCCTAGTTGTCAATGTAGCCAGATTTAGTTTGACTGAAACATAAAAAACATAAAGTTGTTATTCTAATAGACAAATAGCAGGTGTAGCCATATATTTAAAGCTATGTTGTGTTTTGTTGTTTTCCTTTATTCAATGTGTTTGCAGAAGATGTGAGTCATCACTCTGCAATCCAGTCAATTTGCCAATTTCATGGCATCAAATTGTATTCTGATGTCATGATGTCTTTTCCCCAAAAAAGCTGTTCATAATTCCAGCTGCTGAGAAAGTTGTTTATAAGCTAATAACTTTCCTGTTAGAAAGTGCAAAAAGACATTTAATGAACACAAAATGTAGTTTTTTAAAATACTATTTCTATAAAATCTCCCTTGATGAAATGGGAACTGAAGCTGGAGCCATTTATACAATTCTTCTGTAGATGTCTTTTTCTAAGAAAAAAAAAGAAAGTAAAAAAGGAAACTTCTCCCTTAGAAAATATTTTTGACTTTATTTAACTTAAAAAAATAAAGACAGCAAAATAAAGACAGCTTAGGGTACAAGTTGACTGCGTTGGAACATGATAAGCAGACATCTATGCTTAAAATTTTATTTTTCTAATTAGTAGATTTTTAGCAGAAGTGGCGTTCAGTGAACAGTAGAGAAACAGGAAATACGATGGAGAAAGAAAGGGAAGATAGAGGATGGACCAGTTTGCTTGTCAGACTGCTCATCAGAAATTTAATTAAGTTTGATTAAAGGGCCTGAGACCAGGAATCAAACCCAGGAAAAGGACCACAGCCTCTGCACATGGTGCTCATGTACTACTGAACCACCCAGCCTCTGTATTTCGATTTATGTAAACTCGTCAAAACATAAAATAATTAAACTGGAACATCAAGTGCAGTCATGTCTATGATGCATACTTGCTTTCTATACTGTGAGTGCATGACTTAAATATTTAGTTGTTAGATGAATTTATCAAAAAACTTGATTGTCCCATAGAAGTGGCTCTTCTATGGTCTATATTGGTGCACCATGAGTTAAACAGATGTTATTGGTTCATTGCTGCTACGTTTAAGTAGCAGTTATGTAAATTCTGCAGCAGTGGCTTAAATTTGTGGTATAAATGCTGTTTCTAAGTTGCAATATTTCCAAAACAAAGTCTGAATTAATTGTTACTGAAACCCAAAGTTGACAGTCAAAGGTGGGATAGTGGTATACCTATTTCTGTGTGTAGTAGTAACAATTTTTGTTTAATCATTCAACAACAGTGTAGTGACTACAAACTCACTAAATGTGCAAACCAATGGTGTCCTCGAATCTTTGAAATGCATTACGGTTTTAATGTAACTCAAATTTACTAAACAAACAAAAAAAAAACAAAGTCTTGAATGCCGATCAATAAATCTGCTTGGCTTCTCAGTCCCCCTGGTTAATGATTTGAATCTTTCTGAGTCAAAAATCATGAGATTAAGGTCTCTATTAGCCTTCATAAAAATCCTCATCAATCCCTGGTGCTGCTACATTTAAGCCAAAAATTGCTCATACTTCTGGCAGATTTAGATTTAAAATTATTGGTAACACTTTATTTGAAAGGGTGTTCATAAGACTGACATGACACTATCATAAACATAACATCTGTCATGAACATGAAGAAGTCTTTATGAATGTTTATGACAGTTGTCATGAAGTGTCATTCGGTAAATAATGACACTTCTAATGCAAAGTTGCTCTGAAAGTTGCATTGAAAGTCCATTAAAAATGCCAACTTTGCATTAAATTATCATAATTTACAAAATAATGCAAAGTAGGCACCTTTAATGGACTTTTAATGCAACTTTCAGAGCAACTTTGCATTAAAAGTGTCATTATTTACCGAATGACACTTCATGACAACTGTCATAAACATTCATAAAGACTTCTTCATGTTCATGACAGATGTTATGTCATGTTTATGACAGTGTCATGTCAGTCTTATGCACACCCCTTCAAATAAAGTGTTACCAAATTATTTTTATTGAACCAAACAAAGCATCTGTCAAAAGGTAATATTGCCATATAAAAGGAGTTTTAAAAATTTATAATTTTTCAGTTTTTATTTTCATGGCATGCAGAAATTATTTATACCCCTTCAGCACCTTTTTACACGTTTCTCCACAAATTCTCTAGCAGATTAAAGTTGGGGTTCTGGCTGGATCACTCCAAAGTATTGCTTTCCATCATAAGAAACATATTAGTCAAATCAAGAGATTACTTTAAACATAAATCTGCCAGAGGTATGAGTTACATTGGGCTTAAGTATAAATAAATAATCAACTCCCCCGGGGGGATTCTGTTGAGTCGGTTCACATACGCTAGTGGACTCAAATGATTTATTTCAGTAACTTCACGCACACTCAGACTGAGCACAGTCTGGATATGAGACTAATTATTCAGGTACATTAATATAACCTAAAATAGCATGTCAAAATCACTACAGCAAATAAAAATGCAAACCTACATGCTTATTAAAAAATGTCAAATTTCCAAAAGTTGGCGACAACCTGCTTACAAAAACACAAACTCATGGGTTTCTTTGTATTGTTTAAGTTTGAGTTAATGTGGCTTTAAGCAAGTTAATGACTATCGTTAAAATAAAACGGAGTCCAAAAAAATCTTGTAGCTTTATCTGCAAAGTGGTGTGGAGATAATGTGCAGAGATGCATGCTGTTCAAAAGAAGGCCTGTATTTTCCTGAGCAAATTGCAGAGGTATGAGATTTTGATCTAGTTGCTGATAAAGGATATATTTTTTTTCTCCACTGATGATAGAGGATGCAATAGCATGTGTGATTTGGCATTACTGGCTTTTGAGTGTATACGCTCTGTGATTGGCACTTTAGATATTCATCCTGTCCACAAAACACATCTTACCTTACCTGAAATATGATTTCTTCAGAGGTGTAATCGTGGGTTGGGAGATTGCTTTCTTTTATCCAGGAGTGAAAATAATAGATTGGAACTGGTAGGAAAAATGTTTCAGATGTCAGTTTAATCTCAGGGCTATTTTGCTCACGTGTTCAGTTTCATTGTGTCAGGCGTTTGATCGAAGTATTGTTGAAGACTGCAATTCTCTTCACTCATCAGCCGGGCTTTGTGATGGTCGACACAACTCAAAATGTTTTTTTTTCCATTAGGAGTTAACCTGTAGTCAGTGCAGGGAGGGAATCTCTGCTTTACCTCTTCCTGAACGTTGGTTTCTGAACTTGTGCTGAGATATAAAATGGAAACAAACAACGCTCAGAGGCTAAATATACCACAGGATTCAGATAAGTTATCTGGTCCCTGATAACACGTCAAACAATATGTTACTTATTAACCAACATTCCCACTCTGGTTTCAACACTCCTGTTCTACAAAGGTTGAAGTTTTTGACATCATCAAAAACGATCTTACTGGTATAAAGTGAGAGTTTAGTACAGCCAGTATTCATTTGAAAATGTTTTATCTGTATTAAATATTATTTGAATAAAAATGGTAAACAAATGGAGCCAAGAAGAGACTATTACTTAATTACAGTTGTTCACATATCAGAAATGAAGTCCCTACAGGTCATTAACAGATAAGTTAGATAATGTATAAAGATAATGAAAGCAAATCCAAGTACTCCCAGACAAAAATAAACTTTTCCTACAATCTTCCAATTAAATTTCTTGATGTTAGCTGAAGATTTTGAATTACATAATTTAAATGTGGAAAATATACAAGATTTTTTCCCCAAAAAAATATAAATACAGTGGTACAAAGCAATCAAGCTAAGCATTAATTCTATCTTACCGTTTTTACAAAAAAGGCAATGTGGCAAAGATATTTCTGTTCTACCTACTTTTGTGTTTAAAATATATTTGAGAGCAGAAAATGTAGAGTACAGCACTAATGGTGCTTTTAATTTTTACCTGGAAGCTGAAATTCCTGAGATCCAAGTTGGAAAAATCAAAAAGAATGACAACCAAAGTCAAAATTTCAGTTTGGAAAGTTAGAAGCCCAATGGAAATCTGCAATAACGCTGCCGTAGACATGAAACCGAGTCAAATGTACAGAGATAAACTGATCATTACCTCTTCTGATGGTTTATATCACAGCAACAATAGTACACTGCAGGATTCATTTTTTTAAACCATGTTCTTTTACCGTTTGAACACATAAAATGGAGGGAAATATGTTATTGGCTAAAAGCAGTCATATTGGTCAATAAGCACAACATTAGCAACCCTTCAATTCTCCCCGAGTTGCAACTAGGTCAATGATTCAAATATGAAATCAGTCTGAGACAAAAGTTCTGCCCTCAGAGAAAAAGCAAAAGCAGCATTAGTTCAAAATAGGTTATTGATTGAACTGATTGAGTCATTTAATCAGTGAAGCACACAGCAAGCATATAATTAAGGTATGAAAGGGCAAATTGATGGACAATTAAATTCTGGCTTGAAGCAAGAGTTGTTCTCTGTATCATTTGTTAAGAGCTAGCAAATAAATAAACAACATAAACGAAAACCAAGTAATGTTTTCTACATGAATGTTTTGCATATATTTTTTGTTATGAACTGATCCAGTGAGTGTGGCCAGAGAAGCAGAGAGGAGAAATGCTGCTGTCTGATTTGGGGAAGCTCCAAAGTTTCACTGAAGAACTTTCATTTTTGGGCTTGATCCATTTTTTCATTACATAGGTTTTGCTTGTAGAGCTCCAGGCAAGTTAGAAAGATTGTCAGTATAGAAATGTAATCTGTAGTGCAAACAAAAATAGTGAATGTAGGTAAAATCAGAAGAAAATCAATTTTACTCCAATGTTCAAGCCTAAAATAGGAAAATAAGCCTTTGCAAACCAAGAAATATAAGAGGAAAATAACTCATGATGAGGATAGATTTAAAGTTCGACAGACAGGCATTGAGGAAAATTACATGACCCTCTTGGTAAAACAAATTAAAGGAGACAGGAGTCAACTGTAGGAAATTGAGTAAACAGAAAAAGAACAAACCTTTAAGTCATATAGGTCTGAAAGCCTGCTTCACAGAAAACATTTAATGGTTTGAATGCATATGTGGATGGAAGAGGACTGGAGAAGTGGACTACAGCGCAGGGCATTCTGGGCCAAAAGAAAGAAATGCTACAACTGCTAGCATCCATTCATATTTGCATTTTGTGAAAAAAGGAAGTTGTGCCTCTTCAGAGGTTTATGTGCCACTTCCTTCAGTTGTTCTTGGCGCCACTAGAGGTGAAGGAGTGAACAGGTTTTTCACTTTGGATCGTTTGACAGTGCAGTGTGAAAGCGAACAGCAGCAACTGAAAATTTAGCAAATATTGCAATTTTGGTCCCCAGTTGATCTAAGTCTACTGGACTATCAGGTGTGAAAAAACCCTGAAATATTTGCCTAAATAAAACAAATGGTAATTTCAAGAAAAGTACCATACAAACAAATTATAAAGAAAGAAAAATATATTTGTGGAATGGAAGTTCTTTTTTTTTTTTTTTTCTTAATTTTTCAGATGAAACCAGGTGAGCTACAGACAGGTGACTGTTGGCTCGTGTTCAAAAATCACTGCCAGATGCGTTGAGGGCTGAATCATGTGTAAACAGACATAAGATGTAGTTAAATCCTAACAGTTCTGTTTATGGTGCATGTGGTTTTTCAGCTGTCTTTGTCTAAAATCCAAAGCAATCTGCAGGGGTTGAAGTCCAGCGAAGTGAACTGGTGAATTTGTTATTAGATCATTATCTGTGAAAACCCCCTTCCTCTTGGAGCTAATGCACTGCTGTCTATTCACACAGAATGCTTCCCTCCTGAGCTCTAGCTGTGCCAGGCTAAGACTCTTGGAGGCGTTAACATTAAGCTGGACCACAGTGTCCGATAGAGCTGTGGAAAAAAAGGGCGCTCCCCGTGCAGCACCCCATCCAGCACACTGTTCAGAGTCAGCAAACCATTAGTCAAATCTACCCAGTCGTGAAAAAAAGAAGAGGGTGGGAGGGGGCAAAACAAGATATGCATGCATAAAATTCAACACATTTGTTCCCATGGCAACCATTCAGCATGTCATTCACTTGTCAAGCTACATCAGGGCCGATGGGGTCCATTGTCTGAGTCCTGGTGAGCATGGCTGCCTGGAACAGACTCTGCCCCCTTTTCCTTGTTCTGACCAAACATCCACGTCATTTACCACGCCGTTATTTGTTTTTAATTCCAGTTCAGCTCTGTCTTTCGCTCGCTAATCACGCGACAAGTGACCACTGTGGCTTAAAATAAAGAAAAAGAAAAGAGGGGGTGGGGGGGGGACAGCACAGTTTAGAAGCAAAGCTTTTATGATACTCATGAATAGGTGGTCGGGGCAGGGAGGAGGGGAAGGGGGGGTGGATTAAGGGGAAATTCAGAACAACCACTCCCAGACAAACATCTCAAAGATTTTTGTGCTTCAGTTTATAGATTTGGTGGGGGTGAAGGCAGTGTGGAGTTTCAGCGTCTATGACTGGCTGTCAAGATCAGTTTAGCAGCCACAATGGGAGAAAAGGCCATTTGACTTCTGTAATCTTTTCCAACACGTTCTGCTGGATTGACACTGCTCCACCAGTTCCCCTGTGAACCACACTGTGCTGTGTGGATGCTAAGCCAGTACAAAAGTTGGAGATTGTATTCTGCTTTAAAGTGCTCGGCCGGCTCCATTGTGCTCGACTTTAATTATGCACAGGAACAACTTCGGCTGTTGAAGGAAAGGGAGCAGCGTTTTAGAACGGTTTCCAGAAATTTGTTCTGCTGGGCGCTCCAAACACTTACTTCCTCCTGTAGTTAATATTTAACCCGACCTTTAGCATGGAAGCATGACTTGCAAATTTGTAGATGTCTGCTGTGAGGTGAAGCTACTTCTTATCTGTGTTTTGCATGAGAGCAGAGGAAACTTGCAAACATCCATTTTTGTTCAGTTGTTCCTTTCAGTGTTTTAGGTTATTTTCTTAACTTTTAACTTAATTGAATCATTGCCACATTCTTTCTGTTTTCCGGTAATATATTGAACAGTCCAATGTTGAATATGTTCAAAGCTAAACTATGTCCTGTCTGCTTTCTTCCTTGGTCTTTGTGACGTTTGCTCATGCATGTTATCTCACTAACCTCTCAGGCTATCACTACAGCTGGATTTGCAATTTTTATGAATAATTTATATTTATAAATAATATATTATTTATAAATATAGAGGTGGACTCAATTTACTAATGACAATACCTCTGAATGCATCCAGTGGAACTGACTAATAACCATGTTGTTTATGGTTATCAGAGGTCTGATTACATTACACAGTCAGATCTTTCGTTCGTAAACAACATTTGAAATCCAGGTTTACTTTTCACTCCACTTTACAATTGTGCTGTAAATGGAAATGTGGAAAAGCTCAAGGGCTTAAATACACTGCAACTCAGGAGAAAAATATTTGCAGAAATAACTTGCATTAAAAAAAAAAAATCAATTGTGTTTAAACTGGAGGCCCACCGGCTATGTTTGGGACTCACATTCATATCTAGTTTGTATTTTTGTCAGGTAGTTGTTACACAAAACTACTCTGCATGCTACAGTCAAGCATTTTGTTGCTGTTGATAAATATATATACTAAATAAGAATTTGTTGCCATCTGCAAACAAAGTTTGTAACGCACTCAGTGCAGCAGAAGTGTGTGTTATGCGAAAGGAGTAAATTGTTGCACGCAGCCTGCTTCAGGTGAAACCAAACTCTCCCCTGTTCATTTCTGCAAAAGGCTTTACGCCCCTGCAGAAGAACATAACGAGAGAACATTTCATCTTTCTAAAGCTCTGCTCTTCCTTTCCCTTTATTACAAATGGTTAAAAATCTAGTTTGAGCTCATCATAAATTAATGATCTATGTTGTGGTTTTAAAAGTATCATGAACACAAAACAGATGTTAAAATGAAAAGTGTTAACCAAAAAAAAAAAAGTGTTTTCACATCTCTGGTTTCAAACACTCATATCTGAGTCTGGACAAAAGCAAATTACTTAAAATAATAACCATCTGGTTGGACCATTATGAATCTACATCTGGAGTAAATTACTGGATCACCTCATCACCCTCAATAATTATCCGCGTATGGCACCTCTCCTTTTATACCTGTGAGACTGGATTTTATTTGAGTTATAACGCCTTCAAAAAATTAAGAGGCAAAAACACAAGGGCTGATTGTGGCATTGACTATGATTAGTTGAAAGATTTTTTATTATTTGAGTCACCACAAAATATGCAATAAAAAACAACCTAGTACTCTAAGTTTTTATGTGAAGGTTCACGATGTTTCTGAAACAAACAGGATGTTTCTGCTTACGCATATTTATATGCATGCAAATTTAAAATGTATACTGCTAAGAGGTAAAAGCAAACTCACATCCAATAATTAGATACGTGTCAGATGTCCATATTTATGGTTTGCTAAACTTAGAAAACATTTATAATTGTTCACATCAATTCAAGCATTAACTCTGTTTAATAATAAAAAACAAATTTAAAAGGCATCAATTGCCATACATAACCAGCGCAGCTTGATTTATCTGACTTAGTGGACCATATGTGTGGGATTTTACAATTTGACCGTGTATTTATGGTTCCCAGAAACAGACTGTAAGCATGAAGCCATCCCGCCTGACAGGTTCAGCACTTCATCTTGGACCCATGAGGGAAATTCACATCCAGCAGTCTGACAGCAGGTCAGTCTGCACTTAAAAGCCTCTTATGTTTATATTTATGCTCTCTGGTGGCATAAGCGGCTCACAAAGAAAAAAAAAAATCATTAAGTGCATTCTGAGTAAGTAGGTTATTATTGCCTGGCTGTCATGAAAAATGACAAACAGGATGAAAGTATGACATTTGTGCTTTATTTGTGCAGCTGTCTGCTAATCAGATGAATTAACCGTCTTTGAACTGAAAGAAAATGTCTTTTTCATAGGTTTTACTACAATTTTGATAAAAATTCACCAGACATTTGGTTTTCAGTAAAGGTAATGTTTTAAACATCAGCACATCAGATGTGAAAATGAATGAACGTCTTTACAAACGTTTCAGATAAACTCTCTCTATCCCATGCAGCTGACGTCGTAACCGATGTTTTCATGTGTTCATGTTGTAATAACTTTAACGTTTTATGCATTTTTCTTTAAGTATTAGAATACTTTGTATAAAGTAAACAGGTTGAATGGTGGAAGACATCTAGTTGCACCACAGACAGCTGGAATGAGAACTAAAAATCTTGCTAATTCGAGGCTCACGTTCTAATGCTGCCCTCCAAAATTTGGTTTGGTCTTAATGCTGGTCAATATTCATGTTAAAGTTTTAGTATGCAAGTACTCCTCTTTTGGTAGTTCAGAAAAGCTTCAAAATAAAATAAAACAAATTGCTATATGTCTAAAACTCCAACATTTGTCATATTTCCCACTTCATACCCAAACCTGCTTCTGACTAGTTGATCAACACCCAAGACGACTCATTATGCAAAAGCTTCAATATTAAATGATCTGCTGGAGTTCTTAGACTCAGATACAGCAAAAGAACCAAAGAACCTTCAAATAATCTTAGCCATTTCTAATCATCCTCTCAAGATGTGATTGTGATAAATACTTTTGTTTGCTGTGTATATTTTTGCCACGTTCATTTGTTTCTTTCATTTAAATGTGCAAAATTCACATTTTTCTTCCCCATGCACCAAGAGCGTGGGCTCAATGTCATCTTGTTTCCTTTCTTTATTAGCATTTTTTCTTTCATGTCTCCTAGCCCCGTTTCCAAAGTGGGAAATAATCAATACATTCAAAAAAGCTGTGCTGAAATCAACAGCTTCAAGGTGCAGAGAAGGTCTTTGGATTCTTCCCGCCATTTCTTTCTGTCCTCCCTCAGTTTGATGTTAAAAGCCCTTTTCTTCAAACTCCTTGGACAATACAATAATTTGTATTTAGGTTTTAAGTAAGGTATTGAGCATTTATTTTCCTTCAGTCACAAGTAGTTTGAAGACTAGTTACAAGCGTCTTTTTTTTGTCTTTGTTTACTTATCTCTTTTTGCTTAATTGAATCAAAAGTAAGTAGGCCTTAGTGAGATTTACAGTAAAATTAATTCTTGATTATTTCTCAGTGAGTTTTCTTTCCTGGAGTATAATTAGTTTTTATTGGTGATAAATAAATCTTAATGATTAATCACTGCAAATCCCTTTCCTTCTGTAATTAGTGATAGAGATCATTCAGTATGAAGGAACACATTTCTCCTTTGATTAATTCTTTATTTTCATTTTGAAATTAATGTCCTATGTACAATAAAATAGTTTAACAAAGCTCATCTTTGCAACAGTAAGGAGAAAAAAATCTAATATATCTTCAATCACAGACTCCTAGATAGCTTATGCTGACAAATTGTTACTTAGCACAATGAGAGGATTTTGTTCTCACTAAGTCTGACACTATAATTCATGGAACATGGGACAATAAACAAAGTAACCCTTCGATTAACTTGACACAAGAGAGTGAAATTATTGTTTTCTTGTTGGCTGGCATGATTGAAAGCTGTAAAGAAGCGTTAGACAACAGCGTGAATAGGTCACAAATAAGCCTCAGCAGAAAAAAAAAAGACTTGTAGGTGCTCTCTGCCCCTTCTACAAAATGAAGGGTGTGAGAAAAAAGGGATTTTAATAGTGCCCAGGTTTGGGCTTCTTAATAATATCTCCCTGCGTGGTTAAAGTTTGGGTGTGGGTGTCGAGCTTAAATAGACATGAGGCATGTTTGCCGCCCCTGCTCACAGTCAGTATCGAGCCTAATGAGGCATTAATCGGAGGAGTGGGATGCTGCTCTTTAGAAAAAGCTCAGGGTCAGCAAAGCACAATGAAGATGACAACAAAGACTGGGGTGGTGTTGTTCCGATTGAGCGGTTCTGTGAACTGTATGCTCAGCAATCGCTTCAAAAGCATGGTGGCAGAAAACTCACCAGTTTCAATAGTGAACATTTGAAAGTGCCTCTGAACACTTTTGTTTGCAGGCTCTCTTTTTTTATGTGGGGGAATGATTAATTCTCACCCCATTCCATATATGATCAGAAAAACACATGTGCATGTCAAATATTTTCAATCTTAAAATAAATAATTCTTCCTGTTTTTGAGTAAAGTGGAAGAAATGTCATTTTAAAGTACTTAGGCTTTTACTAAAGTCCAATGAAACTGGGTTTCTTTGTTTTCTATCATAATTATTGATTATTGTTTTGTGCACTTATTATTATTACCATGAGTGAGAAATAAGGTATTTTCATATTTTGCCATTGCAGAAATTCTTTGCACTTGTGTCATTATAATAAGTAATATAAGTAAGGGAAAGAAAATGTTTTTCTTTTTTGTCAAGACTGATCGCTGTTAAAGTTATTTCTCTATTCATTCCCCTCCAGTTTCCTTTTCTTCTATCTGGCATAGAGAAATAAAACAACATGGACATTCAATACACTCCAATTATGGCTACCAGCTCAAATATACAAGTCCCATTATATTTTTTGTCCAATTTTCCAGTGTAAAACCAGTTTTTATCACAGTTTTTACACCAACAAAATCCCTAATTTCTTTACAGACTTTGTGATCTCTGACTGGTTTTGTGTATGTGTATGTTTTATTTGTAGCCACAGATGGCTATAAGGCTGGGCCATCTGGACTTAAGTGTCCAGGCCAGAAAGAATCTGTCCCAGAGGAAAGCAACTATCTGCTGATGGTGTTAACAATATGAATTCAAATGCTTAAAGTCAGATGATGTATTTCCATGTCATGGCTGGTTTAAAAAGAAGGGGGGCGGGGGGAGGATTCACTAAATCTACATTTTCACTGATTTGCTTTGACATTACATGCATGAGTTTTGTCTTCTTTGTAATTAAGGATGTTTTCACCACAACAGAGGCTGAGAAAACAACCCTGCTTCCTTCAAAGGTGTCTAAATGCATCCCATGTTTAATAAAATAATAAATTACAGCTGGTTCCTAAACAAATTGGTGCACTAATATATAATACTTCACATATTCCAGCAATTAAAAAAGGAAAAGCATTTTAAAAATCCAAATACATTTTATTTATAAAACAACAACGTAATGTGCAGTTAAAATTAATTCAGCTATAGCAAAGAGTGGCGTCATGTGTTCACTAAATCACCATAAACCTTTAGATGCTTTCCAACCAGTTGTTCGGAAATTATGCTGGAAACGAGTCTCATCTGTCCTCCCATGAACACAAAAACACGAGTTTACTAAACTCTTCTGTGAATTTAACTGAAACGATATGCTTTGGTAAGACGACACAGAAACGGAGCTTTTCAAGGGCAGCTTTTTGACACTTCTTTACCGGAGGTGCTGATGAGGCTGGCTGGCACTGTTTACGTTTTATAAGTTACACAGTGTTGTTGCCTTGAAAAAAGGTAGCTCTTCCTATGTGCTACTGTTACAGTTTAATTAACAAAACTCTCCTCAGAATTTCAAATCAATGTTGTAAATGTTTTTCACTCACCCCTTTACTCTGTAATTATCTAAGGTCATGTAGGAATTGAATTGCCAATATTTAGTATGCAATAAAGAAATCTGCAAATGTTATACGGCTAGACGGTTAAAAACTGTGCGTACCATGTAATGGATGGTGTGCACTGAGCGTCATGACATATTGCATAAAGGATTGTTTTTGACTTGGATTGCTACCAAGGCTCTGTCTCATCATGACATGAGGCTTTAATTAAAAATGTCTTTAAAGTTAACAACTGGAAAAAAGGTGATTTATAGGGTAATAATGTAACTTATTTCTTCTTTTATGCCCATTCATTAAATTGATCAAGATCCAAATTATCTTGTATATTATGTATATTTAGATGGATCAGTGCCTCTAAATCTGAGACCATGGTCTTGAGCCAGAAAAGGGTAGAGTTCCTTCTCCGGTTCGGGGAAGGAGTCCTGCCCCAGGTGGAGGAGTTTAAATATCTCTGAAGCCTGGTGAAAACCAGCAGCTTGTACTACGCTTTGATTGGTACAAAGGTTCAGAGAAACAACTTCTTCCTGGACTCTAATGTTTTAAAGCTTACCCAACCGCTAAGGTTTGTCCGTGATGCGAATGTAACGCGCCAGTTCGACGTCGTAAAACTTAAATGAAACTGTCTGCTGTGAAGAGACGAGAGGCGAGGCGGGTGATAACGCTAATACAACATCTGGAGGCGTGGCCAACACAGACTTTGATGGCTTTGTTCACTTCCTTCGTTGTCATTGCTAAAACTATAGGCAGAATGCAAATCTAAAACATTTCAGAAAATCGACGCGATTTTTCACAACTTCTTCTGTTCGCTGGTTGAGATTCTATCAGAGGAATCCAAGCCAGTTGGAGAAAACCTAGACTGTGCTGTGAAGCGAGATTTGAATCGAGTAGAATTGCACAGGCAGGCAATGGCCAGGCTAGTAACTCGGGTTTTTGTTCTCGAATGAGGGAAAAAGAGGTCGAATCCCTGTACCGATCTGTCGTGGTGAAGAGAGAACAGAGCCAAAAGGTGAAGATCTCGATTTGGCATTCCATCTACATTCCTGCTCTCATGAGTTTCGGGTAGTGACCTGAAGAACAAGATCATGGATACAAGCAGATAAAATAAGTTTTCTCTGAAGCTTGGTCATCTGGGAGGTGCTCAGATTAGAGCCACTATTTCTCCACATCAAGAGGCACCAGCTGAGGTGGCCGGTTAGGATGCCTGCTGGGAGCCTCTCCGGTGAGGTGATCCAGGCACAACCCACTGGGAGGAGACCCAGAGGAAGATTCCCCCAGAGGAACTGGACCAAGTGGCTGTGTAGAGGGAAGTCTGGACCCCTTTGCTTTGGCTGCTGCCTCTTGCAACAACCCTGGATAAGGAGAAGGTGATGTATGGATGGATGAACAGAATTTATAACGGAAAAAGAAAAAAAGCTTCTAAAGCACTCCATTAGTTTTCAGGTTGGCTAATTGAAGTCCATTAAGATGTTCCAAAATGGAACTGATGCTAAACATGGTTTTATTTTTTTGTGGAATCAGGGGCAAGCTCTTCAAACAGATGTAATTCTTCATGTGCCAGAGTGTGTGTGTCAGTGCATGAAAGTTATGTGTAACCTGTATATGCTCACATAGGGCTGGAGAGAATGAAAAGTAGAGAAAAAAGGTAAAAGGGGTTGAGGGAGAGAAATAGGGAGTGAAAAACAGAGAGAGAGAGGGAGGGAGGGAGGACTGAGTGCAGTAATATCCATTAGATTTATTGTAGTGCAATTCCCAGTCCCTCCAGTTCTGCCTGAGGGGGACTATATTACATTTCATCACAGTTTCATTTTCTCCCACAGATGAGAAATGGGAGTTCTGTTGCAGTAATGTAGCATGTATGTGCTAAATCTCACCTCTAATAAAATCAAACACATCACAACTCTTGGCACTTTTGCTACGGGTTCATAACAAAATGAAACACAAACTCTGTTTGTATCAAGGCCTTATTATTAGGACGTAAAAATCAGACACAAAAAAATAAACAGCTGTGAACATAATCAATCAAAGAAGTATTTAATGTACCAAAGCACTGGATTTAAAATGCTTTCACTCCACATTTATTTAATGTAAAAACAAAGACTAACTATAACTAAATGTGTTCCTATTTATTTCTCAATATTTTGATAAGTATTGGACATTAAACAATGTCATAGTGTATTAGTTTCCAGTTCATGCTATACATGCAATTTATTCAAAAGGTCTGACTCTAATGCAATTAAATGCAATAAACACCCTGGGAATGAGAAGCATTGAATAATCATGAAACATGTCATTTGTCTAACCCATTTAGAACATAAGATTTTTTCACTGCCAGTAAGAAAGTCACTGTGGGAGGCTCGGGTATGATTTATTTATTTATTTATTTTTTATTAAATAATTTAGGCATCGCTGCTGTTTTTGTAAGAGAAGAGCCTGGTAGAAAACTCAAATGTTGCCTGAAATGCAGTTTTAAAGGAAGTTTAAAAACAATAAATCTCACGTAAGTTAAATCTTAAATCAGTCTGTAATAAAATGGGGGAAATGCTCAACTCATACCTGAATATGCTCTAGTCAGTGTTTGCTATGAGATTACATTACATGCCGAGTACGGCGTGCAGCACCAGAAAGATGAAAAGTTTTTGCTCCAGTGATTTGTTTGATTAGAGCTGTAATGTAGTTTGATAACATATGTAGTTTTTCTTTGGAAACTGGGTACTAGATTATGTTTGTGGCTGCACCCGGCCTTAATTTATACACCAATCAGGTAAATTATTATTGTCAAAGACTGATGCTGTGCATAGCATTCTTTAACTCTACACCATAATCATATTGATGGGTAGGATAGATTAGGCCACAAGAGAACATTGTATTCTTAAGATTGAAGTGTTAGAAGGATTAAAATTAAAGGTACATCAGTGCAAGACTGGACTAAAGACTGTTCTCTTGCCAAAAGATGAGCTATTGTTGCTCAAATTGTTAAACAGGTGAATAGTGCTTTGAATAGAGAGTTGTCAGAATACACACTGAACCGCATGTTATTAATATTACATATAAAGAGCTCCTGAAGGTAGTGTCCTGGTGGGTAACTTGGGTCCTGCTGTCCATGTGAATTGTGAATGTTGACACATGCTTCCACCGTAAAATTGCTGCGGTCGATGTACACCCTGGAAAATAAATCCCCTGATGTCTAGTCTTTTTCAGTGGGTTAATGCGCTCTGCCATGAAAAAAAAAAAAAAGACATGGTTCAGGAATCATTTAAAGAGCACAAGTTACTGAGATGTTGGCTTGGCCTCAGAATCCCACAGATAATCCAATTTAGTATCTGTTGGATGTGCTGGACAAACAGGTCCGATCCATGGAGGCCCAAACTCACAACGTACAGAACTTGAAGGATGTGCTGCTAATGTCTTGGTACCACAGTACACTCTTTGGGGTGTTATGGAGTCTTTGCCTGAACAACTCGGGGCTCTTTGGGCAGCAAAAGTCCCAGAAGAAGTCAAGATGGCTGCCAGAACTATTCACAGGGGGCACGACATGAGAAACAAAAACATAACAGAAAAAGTAACTGCAGAAATTTAGCCAACTTCACAAGTGTGTAACCTGCGGCACAGTTATAAAATGGAGTTGCTGGCTGTGCACGGCCTTTTACAGCCCAAAATTCAATGAAAACTTCCTAAATTCATCAGCGAGTTGCTTAACATTCATGTTGTGTGGACCTTTTTGCTGAGAGCCACACAACATCTCAGCAAAAAGATGAGATGTTCTGTGGCCGACTGTACACGTAAACAAACATGCTTGTGTGTATATAGGTATAGTCAGCTAGATTACAGCAGTTAATTTTACTGCTGTAATCTGTTTTTAGGTCCAGTTTTGTCACTAAAATCAATTTCTTTGATGGCAAACATGAAGTTGGGATAAAATCAATTTGCCAGATCTGTCATGAGAAATTTAAGGATAAGTTTGAGGTAATTTCTTATGTTTCCAGCAGTTAGAAAGCCTAGGCTTTGACTATAAACTGCTATGGTCTAAAGAGGTCAGGAAGCCATCATCTACTTGATGTCATGTAGATGAAAGTTAGTACAGCTTCCTTTTGTCGACTGATATTTTGTTTGTCAGTTTGTCATTAAAAGCACACACAATAGTTTTGATTGCTGAAAAATGCTCAGCATGCCTTTGTTTTAAAATTATAGTTCCTCGTTCATCTGCGATGTGTTTGGATAATCGTCCTCTCCGAACCAAGCTGCAGGGCTCAATTTCAATCTGAGTCTGCCCCTGACCAAAACTCATCTTTAATCTAGCATCCATTCAAGGTGAAGTAGGAATACACCATTATGTTTCATTATGTTTAAATCATTTGCAACATAAATAGCCTTTAAAGAACAAGCAAACTGAAGTGGCTTGAGGTAAAATGCATTAGCAGCTTACAGATACAACACGTGTAGCCTGCTCATTGAGGAGTTTTGGTGACAGACGCAGAGGTGGAGCTGTGCGATAAGCTGGGGCATGTTGCCAGTGGCCTCATAAAACTGTTCATTAACTTGCAGAGTGACAAGGTCAGTTGCTTTAGCTTGATATTGTGTGTCAGTATCACATAACTGACAACAGGTGGGGGATTATGTCTGCCGTTGCACAACTAATAATACCAACGCCTTTGTACATTACTTACCCCAAAGACAATGGGGCAATCACTGCAAAGAAACCTCTGTGACAGTGACACCATCAACACAGGCTTTACTGTGCCTGTTTAAACTGGAGGAAATCCAGTCAGACGCATCTGATCTATGGGATGCAGCTCTGGGAAACGGGCGCAAGAACACAGATCTGTGAATTCACAGAAAATAAAAGGCACGAGATGAAGCAAAAATCATTTTCTCTGCTCTGCTTTGTCAATTTCAGAGTGCCATCTCCCGATAGTCGTTAAATAAGTCGTGTTGTTGTTTTAATTATCGATAGTAAAGCAATCTGTTCATAATTACAAACATTTGCTTGTGGCAATTACAAACAGTGGCTGGTAGCAGTTTAATTTGCCCGCTCTAATCTTGTCTGTAATTAGAGCACACACAAGCAGAGCACCAACGTTGTTCAGCTCCAAGGCAAACAAGACAAGACTGAAATTCCCATTATAACAAAGTGCTGAGTGCCTGCGGCATACACACTCGCCTGCCATCAGTGTGAAACATTTCGTACATTCTAATCCATTTGTTTAGCTTTACAGCAATGTTGCACTGATGTGGGAGGTTCTCTTTTCAGAGGCTTTGTAAATATGAAGTCAGATGATGATGCAAAAAGATTTTACAAAGATGTAACCAAACCAGAGAAGGAGCTACATGTTGTGTTTTTATCGAAGAGAAAAACCACAAAGAAACAAGCAATTCATAGTCATAAAAGGACTATGAAATGCACATTTAATAGGTGGTCAGTGACTATTTTATACTTTCTGTGCAGGTGCATTGCAGATTTAATGCATTAAAAATGTTAATGTAATGTTTTTATTTTTCACATACAAGAGTCCTGAGCATGCACCAATCTGATGGCTGAACAACCTAAATAACATATTAGAAACAATCAATAAATTGATTGTTGTCTATTTATTCAATAATTTAGTCACAGTTGTTGCTAAATCATTACTGTTTTTAACATATTTTGCTGATACATGATTTTCAATTAAAATGTGAGCAATTTTGATCAATTAAAGACACTACAATTGACTAGATTAAACATTTCAATCAAAAAGTATGCCTACATATGCCTGTGTTTACGTGTACAGAAGGTACAGTCGGCTATTTGAGCAACAGTCATGCCTTCATTGAAAATTCACTTTTGCTGCATGTCTGCTGAATGTATCAAATGTTTGTTTGAGGGAAGAATGTTTGTGCTGTGTCCTCACAGGGAAGATAATGCCAGTTCGGGTATGTGCCCACATGCATTCTCTCTCTTTCTCCTTCCTGTGCTGTGACAACAACTCCAGGGGAACATCTTTCACTGTCACTACAACCTCCCTTTCCAGTCTGACTGAGGCTCCCTGTTCCTCTCAGATGATAGCTATTAATTCCCTTTAGAGGCTGCTTGATGGAAGCCTAACAACATTTTATATTGTTGATACACTTCTGACTTGAGCTGCTTGCTCTCAATTACAGATGAAAGATAGCTAGTAACCTAGTTACAAATAGGCTTCACTGTTTAGATGATGTCAGACACCTTTGTGAAGACGGGTTGGAAATAGAAAGGGGGCTGTCTATTCCACCCACCCCCCACGTATTGTGTAGTGCTGATGTTATCCTCCTGTAAAGAGATTGTTAACTGTGCCTCCATTTTGGATCGTTGTCATTCTATCCAGCATGCGATGATTATTCACACCTTTGCAGAGAGAAGACTCCAAGCATGGCTACTGGTTCTCCACAGCCTGGCAAACATTAGAACCAACCTGTAGATATTACAAAAACAACCTTTAATTGTGTTTAAGTTGCTATCTTACTACTTCCTATCTTGTCAGGATTTTTGGAATGTCGTTAGAAAAAGTTTTGTCAATTCTTTGAACCTTGGGTTGCATTTAATTTAGCTCCATTTTGTACAGTGCATGGGAAATTGCCAGAACAAAGTAACTTACCCCTGTTTTGACACATTTAACTCACACATTGCTTTGTTTTGCATAATAGAATGGATTAAAGTTCTGTGCTTAATTTAAAGGGGTTGCATGTAAATGATATACTTTGTCAAAAGTTTTCTCCTCATATTTTTAATAGGAAATAGACACAGAAACAAAAACTTTCATCCCATTCATTCCAGGCAAGCAGTCAGTAGTGAAAAACAAAACAGTGGGAGCAGTAAATGCATACAAAATGGCTTCTTGATAGACACAGATAACTTGTTAATGATACAGTTTCATATTTACATTTATTTACATTTTAAGAAGTTCAGGCATTTCTTCTGACTAGTGCCGCATCTTGCTGATGTGGATGTATCACCATGATCCTGTGCAGAAGAAAGATACCCACAAACCCAAATGAAACAAATCTAATTATAACTCAGCAGCAAGCACATCTACGAGTTGAAGAATTGAATGATATGTCAGGAGAGGACTACAGATCTCATTAAATTTGTCATTCTGATTCTGAATAGAAGTGTGGCTCTTTTTAAGATTCAGACAAGACATGATGTTTAAAAAGCCATGGATACGGGTGGGATGGGCAGCCCTCTTCCACCTCGGTGGTGTGATTTGCTGACCAGACTAGAACCAAAACACTGAACTGAACTACAGTCAGATGGAGCAGAATGCTGACGTCATTACTTACATATTTGGACTTAAAATAAATTGTTTAGACAACAAAGCATTACATTATTTATATTTGTTGAAGACACCATTTTGTGAGTGGTAACTCTCCAAGTTTTTAAATTATCTAGGAATCTGGTAATTGATGGATGAAGAATAAATTCTCTAAAGATTATGGATTATAATTGATTTCTAACTCAGTCAAAAATGAGTAACACATTTACTTCCTCGACATAATGTTTTGTCTTTTGCATGGTTATTTGTAATACATATCCATACTGGACTCTGAAATTAATATGTCCTTCTATGGGTTATATCTTGCTATGTTTGCTATATATTTCTTGTGTTGCTGTGTGAAGAATCAGGATGTTGGTGTAAACAAATCAGAGCTAGTAGAAACTAATTGACACATCCAAAATCCCATGAAGTAAATCCTATGTATCAATATTCACAATTCATACTTGATTGTGACATCAATAAACACTGTGTCAAGTTGGAAAAGTTTGGAGAAATACGATTTTGCTGTTATTTTCTTTTAGAAAAGAAAGCCAATTTGTGCTAAACACTGTTGGAATTGTATCTCAGGTTAGTGCTGTCTTCAAGCTGAAAAGTTTCTCTGTGTTCTTTGATAGCTTTCTGTTGCTCTTGTACTCTGCTGTTATCATTTAGTTCCCCCAGATCCTTTTGTATTCATTGTGTGCACATTGCTCCCTCATCACCCAGCTGTGCATTCTGTTGATTAGATTCACCTGATTCCTGTGTCCTTGATCTCCTCCCCAGGAGTTTCAAGTTGTTTAGTTCCTTCATTTTTCATCAGCTACTTTCTTTGACTACACACTATTTCTTCAACCTGTTACTCATCCTTCTTCCTTTAAACAGTTGCACCAGTAATTGCTGCAATATAACCTTATATATTTTCCTCTCCACCTGTGATTCTGACATTAAATTCTGCTGTGTTTGACAGGATTTAAGAACAACGCTCACATGATTTTACAAATGTTTTTACATCCATAGGGACTTTGAATAAAATATGTAACAAAACTCATTTTACTTTTCTGGAAACGAACTGAACGGATGTAAAGGTTGCATTAAAAACTTGGTAAGTAACTAATTTTAGCTTCAAAGTCTTATTTGAATTTCCTTCACTTCTCTTTTATGTTTTCTCTTTTCCTTCTCGATCTAAAAACGAGAGAATGCATCTGTTCTTACACTCACTTGTGAATTTTAAGGTCAGTATAAAAGCACATCAGAGTGAAAAAAAAAACAGCCTTCATCTTTTTAACACGCTATATTGATTTCAGTGTAATTCATTGAAGAGTTTTTTGTTTTTGTTTTTTTTTTTTACAATATAACCCAGAAATAAAATGTGTCTTGTTCATTATAAAGTATGGGATGGTACATGTGACAAGAGTTTGTTTTAAAAGAGGGGGTATTATATAAAATCAAGATTTAAAAAAAAAAAAAAAAAAAACCAAAAAAAAAAACAAAAAAAACAAAAAAAACGAGACCACAGCAAATATAGGAAATATAAATGGGCCTGACGTCTCAGCCGACATCTTCCCTTTCTATTTTCTGCAGCCAGGTCCTTCTAGATGAGAAGCAGCAGTAACTGGTAGAACTGCTCGTCCGCTGAACATATCATACAAACTAGCTATACAAACGGTTGTAAATGGCATAATTGTGGAGCATTGTTATGATGATGTGCTAAAGGCAAAGCGTCTGAAATCGTATGAGCTTCCTAAGAAAACAGAGGCCAATTTAAAGGCATCAAGTTGGGAAGTCAAATTTCTTTTAAGTTTTGATTGATATTATTTTTATCACAAATTAAGGGAAGATAGTTACTTGATTGTGCGACAAAGTGGCACCATGTGCCTGGAACATACATAATAGCCCCCCTTTAATATCTGTACTTCTTTGTTGACCAATATGTAATAAAGATGTTCTTCCCTCCAGACAAAAGAAGGCATAGAGGACGTAATACTAAATTGATGTTTTCTATGGCTTTGAATGTTTTTGTACCATTGCTCTGTAGCCTGAATGCAAATGTAAACTGTTACATAATGAATGAGAGCTTTACTTAGGGAATAAAGATTAGCAGCTGACCCTTTTTACATCATCGTCTTATTTCAGGAACCAGAACCTCTTGGGCATGGTAATTTCTCTGCAGTATTTCTCCACTTTCAGAAGGCTCGAGTTAGAGGGAATAAAAGCGGTTTTATTGCCTTCATTACCACATGAATGGCATGGGTACACAATGTAGATCTGTTCAGAACGAGATGGCTAATGTAATGTCACAAACATTATGGCGCTATGATGAACAAAGACAAAAAACGGTGTGCGGGTTGAACAGTGTCTTTCTAGCTTACTGCTAAGGGTCAACAAACAAACACAGGCATGAACTTAATGAATAAATCATTGAGTATGACCCCCACCACCGCCCATGTCCATCCCACTTCACCATCCGTACCCCAACACACACACACACACGCAGAATCAGACACAGATCAATCCATATCCCATCACAACAGACGCTCTCCCTGATCCACCCTCCCCACTTTGTTACTCCCTCTAATCTTGGTCCCATGCACATCTGCTCCCATTGCATACCCCGGCCCATATACAAGTTACTGTTCATTATGTTATGTCATGGTGAGCTTTGGGTCTCTGCCAGCAGAAATTTAACTCTTCAGAAAAGATAAACATCACATTACTTCATTATTCTTTTAAAGCATGCAAATTAAAGCCACTGTCCCCTCCCCCTACTCAAACAGCACACACACACACACACACACACACACACACACACACACACACACACATAAAGATTGTTTGACCATTATTGTAGAACCATGTGGTTTTACTCTCCTTACTTTCCATCCTAAAATAGACATGAATTCCACTTGACAATAATAAGTTACTTGACTTACAATGGAAACTATGGCTTTGGCTTCTGTTTGTGACAACTACTGTGTATTTTAGAAAATCACTTCATTTATATTAATCACTAAATTTCTAAACCTCAAATTTGATATTTTTGGCTAATTCTTCAAAATCTCAACTAGACTATGCTTCAATGGTAAATTAAGACATGAAAGGTTTGATATGTCATAAAGGTTCTCCTTTATTACGCAGCTCATGCACTTGCATGTGCTCGAGAAGAAAGAGTAGAGTGTCTTGCTAAAATCTGGAGCTTTTGCAATTTCCTACCCTACCACAAGCTAATAAATCTCATTGCAATTTATTGGAGTTTTTATGTAACAAACCAAGACAAAATAGCGCATAACTGTGGAAAAGTGGAAGGTAAAGGGTGCTTGTTTTCCAGAATTTTCACAAATAAAAAAGAGAGTGCAATGCACATTTGTTTCGATAAGTGAACAATTTCATGAATGACTGTTTATTAATCCATCATAGATTGAGAGAACGAGTAAGATAAAACCGCAAACCTACCAAGACACGACCCTGTAGTTTCGCTCAGTCAAGTCTTGGTGGTAAGCCGTTAGCGTTATATGGCTATCAAACCTTGTGAAGATGAAAAATATCAGAGATAATTAGAGCAAGGGTGAAAGAAGATAATTAAATTGTATGTGGGGAATGTTAACAGCATTGGCTTGGTTTAATAAGCACATTCATTAACTGCTGTGCTGCATCAATAATCCATTTGTGGCTGATTAATAATGAGCGAGGCACATTTAATAAGAATAAATCATTCATCATAAACACACATAAATCAGCTAATCACATTTCTTTTGGCTATAGCACAATAAGATCTCATTTAGATTCCTTCATTTAGAGGTATCCTGCATGTTAATTGAAATGCCTTGAAAGCTTTCAAAATGTGGTCAAGTTAATCATTTGGTTTGATTCACAATTAGTCTAATCTCTGTCAGCAGGAAATGGAAAGTCCAGTCAAAGAGTGTATCAATTGAGCCTGACAACTGAGTCTGAGCTTCCTTTTATATTTCTGATTGGGCACTGAGTACTTTTGCAGAGAAGCTATCAAGAAGTCTCACAAAGCACAAGCTCATTAATCTTCCATGAAACTCGAAAAGAAATTGAGTTCAGAATAGTACCAAAATTCCTAAAAATGTTCCCAAGCTTGCTTTCCAGTGGCAAGCAAGATTTTATTACAGAAACAAAGAGCTTCTGCAACCTAAAGCCCATAGTTAGTTATGCTTTATCTTAGTGACATGGGGAGGGAACAGCATTAGTTCTACTACAATCTGACTCGTGCTCCCTACAGGAAGATACTGTAAATTTGTGGTGCATGTAGGTAACAGGAACTCAATAACAAATAAGATAACATGCAAGAGTCAACCCTTTAACCTAAAATCAATTCCTTATCAAAAGCAACTTCCCACAAAATAATGCCAGGCACTAAGTCACTTAAACTGACTCTATTAAACAACAGATCTGTCAGGAAAACCATTTTTAATTAATGAGTTCATTACTGAGTCTTGATGCTATTTTCTCAACAGAAACATGGCTGAATGAAAACTATGAGACACCTATACTGATTGAGTCTGACCTTCTATATTATATCTATTTAATCATTGTGGAAAATTTCAACATCCATGCTGGCAACCAGTGAGTATAGGATATTGCACTAGAGGGGGCGCTCGATGTTATTACAAACCATTTTTTATGGACAAAATAGTTGAAACTTTTATTCAAATGTGCTAGAAAAGCAAAATATCAACATTGTTGCCCAAGCGCACTTCCGCATAAAACAGGACAACAAAATTCTGACCAATCACGCAACACCTCACACATATCTCTGTTGAAACAGTCTGACTTGAAACTGGTGCCTCTCTGTGAACAAAATGCTGTGGTTTTCGTCATGTCTCTGCTAGCGAGAACCAATTTTGGCCCCTCGGATGAAGTACGGGAGCCTTAAGAAATGGCCCCCTTCTAACTGATGCTGATCACTTTGCTTCTCATCTGTTACACATTTCCTTTAGATAGGCCCATGATGTGATCCTTTAACCTACTTCATGTTGTCAGTCAGATTCTATTGAAGTGATTTCCAAATTCCACTGATAAGGCAGTATTAAGCCTTGGTGGAGCTAATGTAAACAGTTTATCAATTTAAGACATATCTCTCATACAGCTCTTTGTTTTTTTTTTCCTCCAGTTGAAAACTGATTTTGGTATTTACTCCGGCTCTATGATCTAAAAAAAACTGCTTCATATTCTGAAACATGCAAGTGAGAGAACAAAGAAAACCAAAGAAGTCTTTGAGGGATCAAATACTTTTCCACAGCACTGTGTCGGTTTATGCACCCAGTACGCTGATTTTTGATAATATAGTAATGATAATACATATCTGAAACACTTCCAGTAGTGTGTGTATCCTAAACGCATAATATCCAGGCTTAAAATAAAAGCATTGAGAGATTCATGATTAAAAGAAAAATGAAGTGTCAGATCTTGGATACAGCATACATTAAAAGCTTTTATAAGAGGTTTATATCCATTTAAAGCTGCGTGTAATGAATTTGATTATAAATAGCCCTTAGAAAGGGTTATTCAAAGCCCACTCCAAAGAAGTAAACATTTTCTATAACAGGCAGCCTTTTTTTATTTGTATCTCTCACCATACTTCAATGGACTCTTCAAAGCAGCACTTAAACGAATGAAGACGGGTACAAAGATGCCTGTGGCAAGAAGAGAATGTCTGACTGCATACAAACTAGCCCATACCAGTGGACTGTATCAGACGATTTGTGCCTGCTGCAGATCAGAAAAAAAAAACTACTTAAAAACATGGCAGGGAACTTCACCCTAATCTTCTCTTCACAATGCAATGTTGATAGTGAGCCAGCTTACTGATGTTTTGCACATCTAGAGTAGATGGAGTCAGTCAAAAATATATCCACTGGTGCTGTGCAGAATTTAATCTGTCTCGCTCTTTTATAAAGCAAATTCCATTTAAACGACGCTGCAAACTTTTTCTTTTTGATTGTTGATTTCTTTTTGTGTACCTGCAACGTAATTAGTGCCACAAAATTCAGTTAGATATTGTATTTTCTCTCTTTATTTATTCAAAATTATGAATTGTTGACATAATGTATAAAACCTGCTGGATGTCTTTTGCTTAGTGATGAATGTGGACAGTGTATGAATGTTTGTTGTTTATAAAAATTCTAGCAAGCAATTCACTCAAAAATAGATGCTTACAATTTTGACCGTTAAAAACGGAAAATTTAAATAACTCAGTTCAGCAGCGGTATTGTTATGTGGAAGCAATGGTGTTCTACATGAAAGATGAAGCTGAAACAGGATCTGGCAACAAATACACTAAAGGGTAATGCCAATACTTTTCTAGTTATCCAGTAGACATGGTGACTAAAGGGTTTTGGCCGAATTAAAAACCTTAAATCATGTCTGAAATTTGTATCCAGTTATTCTGAACCAGTACTTTCTAGAACCACCTGTTGCTGTCACTACAGCAGCAGGTCTTGGGGCATGGCTCTACCTTTTTTGCATCAAAGCTGGTTGGATAGGGAGTAGTTATGAACAGCAATCTAAGTCTTGGAAAATGACTTGGGCAATTCTAATACATGGATATATTTTGATCCAAGTCGTTCCATTGAAGATCTTTTAGAGATGCTGTCCCACTGGAAGGCGAACCTTCGATTCTTTTCTCAAGTTTTAGCTCTACCAATCTTACCAACAACTCTGACCAGCTTCCATGTCCCAAAACTTCACGGAGAGCCTCCCCAGCATATTTCACAGTGGGTGTGTTCAGGGAGATGTGCAGAGTTATTTTCGCTCCACACACAGTAGTTTGCATGTTGTTCACTTTTGGTTTTATCGGACCACAGGATCTTAGTGTGGTCCTTACCCAGCCTTTCAGCCCAGTAGAAAGCTGAAAACCTTGCTTTGGTAGGTTTTTAGCTGTGCCAAACTCCTTCTAATTTCTTTATGATGGATTGAACAATGTTAACCTGACACCACTGTAAATGTATCCACAACCTTACTTCTGATCTGCTGCGTTTCTTTGGCTGTTCATTCTCCAGTGTTTTCTTACAAACCTCTGATGACTTCACAGAACAGCTGTATTTATGCAGAGAATTTAATTACACACACAACCATTTACAGGTTTTTAATCATACGTTTGGAGAACAATCAGTCCTTTTGCTCACTTCATAATTACGCCAACCCTGTGTTTGTCCAACACACAAGACCAAATGTTGCACATTTGTGATTGCAATGTGACAAATTTTGGAGGAATGAAAGGAATGTAAATATTTTTACAAGCCATGAATTTGTGGGCTAGCTAATTTTATTTACTTTTTCATGACAATTTTATTTTTTTATATAGCAAAACCATTACAAAACTTCCAAAAATGCTGCAATGCACTTTTAACATACATGTTAACTGTATGCCTCTTATGCAGACCTGAAGGAAATGTAAGGAAATATGTGTATGTTGTGTGAAAAGCAAAACAGGAGCAGAGAAACTCGAGGGGCCCCGCTCTTTTTGTAGGCCTCTGGTGGCGACTGGTTTATTTATGCCTCAGGCTATCTGTCCATGCAGCCTCACATGGACACCGATACTTACACATCCACATACATGGTAACCAACTGTCCAACTGCAGGGATGAATTGTAATTGCATGAAGTAATAGCCTTGAAATAAGAGGGGAGGCTTGTTTTGACCTCACTCACTGCAGTTGATCAAAACCACTTGTTGGTCAGGCATTTTCAATTTCAATCACATCTGTTTACATGTCACATGATGTTTGGATTATGCTGCAGACACATCCCCATAGAATATTTGTGGTAAGCCGTTCTCATAAATGCATGTTTACTCATGCATTAGCGCTACACAATCCAGTTTCCTGTTAGTTTCCATTGTTAGAAATTAGGAAATTGCTCCTAGGTCCAAACATTCTAGTCTTAACAAGCTTGGTGTTATTTGGACCAACTCCTGATGGAGAAATAATATCATCTTTTTCCATGTCCACATTCATTTAAACACAGCAGGGATTTGTTTCATTTATGTAACAAAGAAAACAGCTGGCCCACATGCTGCTAAATAGAAAACTGATGCCAAGTAACAAGGTGTTTTTCCAGATGGAGAGGCACCAGAGAGGGCTGGAGTGAAAAAATAAAACTGGCAAAATAAAAAGCAATCAGTTTCTCTTTGTGCTGTGCAAAACTTCAGTCCAATAGCTCCTTTGCTTTAGGAGCGCTTGTGCAGAAAACATGTGAATCAAGTGTTTCCATATTAAAGTAGAGTTCTAGAATGCTGCAGCAGTCAGTGAGAGACAATCGATCTCGAGTAGTTTGCTTGACGCCAAGCCCTGCAGCTGCATGAAACAGTATCTGCATCAGCCTCTTTAAATACTAAACACCACACCCATGTATGTGAATACTGTCTCGCTTATTTATACTTAAAATGCTTCAGCAACAGCTGCACTCATCCAGGTGCTTCAGCATTGTGAGGAACATTTTTCACTCCTGATGGGTAATGATTGCTAATCACGTACTGTTTATTGGTGAGTGTGGGAAAGAACTGACTTTCACAAAGACGCACCTGTTGTTGGACTACATGACAACATATGTCTCCAGATCCCAGGGACTAATTTAAAGCTGCATGAAATGTTGAAGTAACTCAAATAGCTCATTGATTTCTCCTAAATTGTGCTCAGCTATTGCAAGCCTTGTTTTTTCTGTTTCTAATATTTATTCATTTATTAATTTAAGATGCTTAAAGTTATTGTTTTCTTTATTGATAAACAATACTTGTTGCTTTTGTTTGATACTAAAAATCAATCCTCCCCCGACTCTCCAAACCTCTCTGTCTAACCTTTGGCAACACAAACTGAGAATTAGTCGACAAGTTGTTCAGAAGCAGCACACCATCACACTGCCACCCCCGTGTTTGACAACCATAGTGGGATGTTCTGTTTTGAAAGCGCTGTTAAATTATCAGAATTTACAAAATCCTGCAAAGTTGGCACTTTTAATGGACTTTTAATGCAACTTTTAGAGCAACTTTGCATTAAAAGTGTCATTATTTACTGAATGACACTTCATGACAGTCATAAACATTCATAAAGACTTCTTTATGTTCATGACAGGTGTTATGTCATGTTTATGACAGTGTCATGTCAGTCTTATGCACACCCTTTCAAATAAAGTGTTACCTTGTGTTCTTTTCGGATAGCACTGCTTTTTGACTCTGTGACATTTTTATCAAGTCTTTTCTTATTGCTAAATCATGAACACTGACCTGAACTAAAGCAAATGAAGCCACAGTGCTTTTTTGTTTGATTTTGTGTTACTGTAGAGTCCCAAAGCTATAGAAAATATTTGTAAAACTTTTCACTGAAACTATTTTTCTCATTCATTTTTTTAGTTATAATTTTTTTTTTTATTGGATACATTATGACTTGGCTTTTTTAGGTAATTTTAGGAAAAAAGTTGGTTTGGAAAGTGCAAATGTCTAAAAATAAAAATTACTTTCTTTTTTTTTTTCTTTTACTTTGACCAAAAAGAACCAAACAGAGAAAGTTAATTAAGAAAACAAGCAGAAGTTTTGGATGATCAGAATGAAGTGGTCAAACACGAAGTTAACAAATGAAATGTAGTTAGTCAGTGAGCCTAAACAAGACAATCAAGAACTGGTCAAACTTAAGAAGATAAAGTCCGCAGAAAGACAACATACATGGTCAAGGGCAGGTAAGGTGTGTTGATGGCATGTTAGATCTGTGCATAATCTAAGATGGTTGGTGTCTGTGTAGGTAAAGCAAATTGCTCTGGGACATGGATGTCAACAAACAAATCCCTGTTATTAAATAAAATTAAATTTGAAAGCTATTTAGGTTTTGATGCCAGGTTAAGGCTGATAAGAATTACTCACACAGGGTTTCAGGCACTGCGGGAATCATTGAAATTCATCCAGCTGCAGGTATCCTTGATAGCAAGAGGAGAAAAACTTTCAAAGACTCAGTTAAAATTGCATCTCTTACAAAAAAGCACAAGATTTTAGGAATTCAGATTGTTGATGCATTTGGAGGAGGTTGCAAACTAAACTGGTTTTGGAATGGGTAAAACTGTCTGGATATTTGAAAATTGGTGAAATCCAGCCAAAATATGCTACTAACTTTCAAAATTTAAGTGGAGACGTCTCTTATTTCAGAATTTATGTGTAAATATAACCATAAGTGGATCATAGAAATTAAACTTGCACATCAAAAGCTTGTTTTGAAAAAAACAAACAAACAAAAAGCTCAAATCTTTGGTGAAAATGTGCTTTCAATATCACTATCATGTATTCTGTATGCAATTTATAACAGGTATAGCTCAACAAAGTAATTTTAAAGGTTTATTATAGAACATGCCTTCAAGAATGTACTTCTGGAATGTACTTCTCTTTGAAAATGTGTTGTGAAAGTTAATTCTAATTTTCAGCGAATGAACTAGAAGAATCCTCAGGGTCTTTTAAATAGGTACGTCCAAAGTTGTGGGTTGTTTTTTTCTAGAAAGATGTGATGTATTTTTACATGAAGAAAATCCACAGAATTGTTTTCAGTCACAGTAAAGCAGAATTATTGCATCCAGCTCATAGGCTTATATAACTATATAAATGTTCCTGAAGTTCATATTTGTCCTAGAGCACTGCAGAGTAATATGTTTTCTTCCATCAAGTAAATAAAGAAGTAGTTATATAATCAATCTTGGGGAGTGGGGACGGGGGACTGAAATCATAATATTGAACACAGCTGTCAGCCATGCCATTAGCGTGATTCATTTCTGCCGTTTTACGTTTACAATTTTCCTACAAGAACAACATTGATTCCCCGTGCGTTTAGGTATGCGTGAGTGTGCGTGTGTGTGTATGGGTGCCTGTTAATCCATTTGTTTGCCTTTGGGGGTGTGTGAGCGTGATCCCGAGAGCATTGTATATGTATGCGTCTGACACAATTTCCTTCCTATTTTCTTCCATAATTTGAATCAGAGAAACTACATTAATTTTGCAGGGTTGAGAGGAGCCTACACAAAGCCAGTAAATAAATCTCTCCTATTATTACCCACAATGCCCTGTCAGGTCCATATATCATTTCAGCACATCATAATTAATTGCATACTAAACTATTCTGTTCAATTAACTATGATGGAATGAATGGAGAGAGATAGAGAGAAGGGCCGGGAAAGGTAGGCACGGTGCTCAAGTTTCCATTTTAAACTAAAACACAGTGATCGTGCATCCATATATCATTAATTTTGATTAATTCAAAAATCTTTAACATTTTTAGTCTTGCATGTTGCATGCAGATCACCAGCCTTCCTGAGTGTGGTGGCTGTGGCATTTTCCAGAAGCATTTGCATTGTGCATGGACAGAAGACATGTTCAAATTCCACTTGCCCCTCAGTGCTGTTCTAATGGGAAATGTGCTTATGCAAGGAGATCTCACCCTGGAGGCTTCATATTTTCCACCAAGCCTCTGTCAGGTCAACAGTCTCATAAAAAAAACTGGAATAACATTATGAAGACAGTAATAGCGAAGTGAGTCGGTTGCTAACACATTTCCCATGTTGCCTCAGGAGCATCTGAAGCCAAACACAAACTTGAACATTTCGGAGCCACTTTCATTTTGGGTTGCGTCAACCGTCCTTCTGGAGTGAAGCTGGTTAGACGTGTGGTGATGCAGGAGAATATGCACAGCTTGTCCATTGACTCTGGAGCAGCCATCTGTCTTTTAAAAAAAGAAAACAATATTTTGATAGCGACATAAACACTGGGAGTCAAATAAACAGTGTTTTCCTCCTCTTCAGAAACAGACGTATTTTTGGATGCTGAGGCCATACTAAATGTAGCGAGAAACCACTCCCAGAATGATGCAAATCTGATGCAGGGATATAGGTCAGTCTTCTTCTGACTCACTCACCAGAAAGAAAGAAATAAATGGTCCACTGCAAACTGAAGCAGAGTCTTAGTTTAGACAGGATTTGCTTAAGAACACAGATATGCTATGAACACTGCAAATGTGGTTAAGGGAGGAGTAGATTTAAGAGGAAGGATTACATTCATGGTTAAGTGTGGTCAGACTATTTTTTGCTTTACTGGCAACAACAAAACTGGGTCAGAGAGAGATTCTGAGGAGCAATTATTGAAGAATGTTTGATTAAATAAATCTTACAGCTTGCAGTTTGAATGGATAAAAATGCTTTCAGAGGCTTAGTTTAATTCGAGACAAAAGAAGGTCTTTTAAAGAGTCTTCTGGTTTTAACTATACCTTAAAAAGTGGTTGTATATTATGGGTTACTTGTTTTTACTAGTTTGTTGGGCTGTATAGCAAATATAGCCACAGTGCAGTAGTCTGTAATTACAGAACAACAACAAAAACAAACTTATGGATCTTATGGATCGATGCTCAACCGAGACAAAAGTCCTGATTGCAAAGCGGAAATTTAAAAGACCCATTAGCGACAAAAACGACTTAATAAATTTTAAACTAGCCTGTAATTCCCATGCTTCCAACACAGTAGCTTGTGTCATAAACCATCACTACAATGCAACCAGCCTTTTTCATTTTAGTAAACTATTCCATTCATAACCCATGCTGTTTTCTTACATACCACTTTTCTTCTAAAACAAAGCATTGAAATAAAAGCAAGTCTTATTTTTATTTTTTTTTTATATCTGCTCACTATATGATGTCTGCCACTCAGAATATATGCTTATAATGAAGAATTCACTGTGCTCTGTATCTTTCCTCTGCCAGTGTACCTTTTCACTTAGCAGAGTAAATACCAGTTTCTTGTAGAAACCATTTCTGGACAAAGTCCCAAAGGAAATTTCCTATCTGATCCACCATTTGTCACTGCAGCATGCAAGTCAGAATTTATGATACCTATTACTGGATCAGTAAATCCAATGTTCTGTAGCCAGAAGGTCTTTTGTTTTCTTGATTTAGTTTATCTGAAAAATACATCTCAGTATGAAGTATGAATACATATATAGAGGCAATTTATATCAGAAAAGAATCAAAATAAAAACAACTCGCATGGATTTATACTATTTGGGGTTTGGAAAATTACTGAGTGTAACCCTGGGAGATAGTTAAATTATGTGCTGTTTATATAATAACTTCTGTAGATAATACTATTTCACTGCATAAATGAAGTCTGTGAAACACTATTACTGCTGGGAATATAAACAGCACTGCTGGTTCAAAGCACACAAAATGAATTTGAGAGTGGAGATGCAGGTTCAATTTACTGTTCTGTGTGCATGGAAGCTCACTGCAAAACAGAGTGAATGTCCTGTTCTGTCTTCGGCCTGGTATGTATGCATACAAGACTGCAACAATCAAGGCACTCGGATCAAAGCTAAAGGAAACTTTAAATCACACTAATCACCCATCGTATCTTTCAAAAGTCAAGTTCTCATCGTTTTCTAACTTCCACTTCTGTTTACAGAACACAGTTCTCCTTTGGATTATTTTAACTACTGAAGACTTTTATTGTCAACAGCAAACCTGTTCATTGAGTTTTAAAGAAACTTTTACTTTGGTGCTGGGTTTTATCAGAACAGTCTCCGGTGCTGTGTTGATGTGGTCAGATACTCCCTTGTCACCGAGGCAAATCCTGGTAAAATATCTCCTTTCATTGCAGAAAGTCACATCATGGCTGTGGAGATCACTGTCACTTTTAGCTTTATGATGACATTTCCCTCTTTGGCAGGAATCTGTCTATTAACGTCAGTCTGCATTGGGTTTAATCTATAGGTGACCTGCAGGCCAGGGGCGAATAACAGCTGCATTCTGACAGATCTGGTCACATGTGGAGAGAGCTAAACGCAAGTGGCTGTCAATTAATTAGAATCAAAAGCCTTAAAAACTCATATGCTATGTACATCCATTACACAACAAGTTGAATATTTGAGTTATTTATGTCAGTTTGTTTTTATGATTATGGTTTTTATCTTTTTTTAAAGTGATTTTAAATGCAAAATTATATTATCTTCACAATCATTAGACAGTTAATTTGAACAACACAATGGGAATAAGCAACAAAGGTCATTGCTAAGGAAGCTGGCCTTTCCTTAGAACTGTATCAAAACAAATCAATGGAAAGTTGGATGGAAGTTTGGTAGACAAAAGGGGAGCAAACAGCAAAAACAAAAAAATTAAAGAGTGTCTGGAGTCAGTATTTTAAGATCCAACCCCCTGAAATGTCCAGGAACTTGGTCTAAGACAGTCCTGAACCAGAGACATCATTAGAAGTAAAAAGAGCTTGATGGGGAAAACGACTGGAATGTTACTGATTTCCAAAATCACCTTCCTTCTCAGGTCAAAGTAAATTAGTTAATTTAATTTGGAAACCAGCAAGAGATCAAAACCAATGAAAATGAAGTTGCTGCTTGAGCTTCAGAGAAAAGTTTCCATTTATTCTGCTGGTGTTGGTCCAAATAGATAATGCCCAGTTAGCTTGTCTGGTGGTCTGGAGACCAGCTAAAGGCCACCATAAAAGTATCCTGGCTTTTCTGAACACCTCAGCAGAGCTGTAAGTTGATAACCTCAATGCTGTTATTAACCTACAGCTGATCACAGCAGTAATTCATTCAAAAGGAGCTCCGACCAAATCTATATACTGTAGAGTGTATAGACACGCTCTCTAGGAGGCTGATATTTCTCTATGAACAACCCTTTATTAATTTATATCATGTTTACGATGAAATTACATAAATGCTTTAAATAATCACTATCTGTACAATGAATGAATGTATGATTTTCACTTTTGAATTGAGCACTTTAATAAATTACATTTTAAGCAATATTCTAAATTGTTGACATGCGGCAGTATCTTTTAAAGTTAAGGACCGCTTTCTTTGATAAGTAGATTATAAAAGGCTAGGCTTCTTGTAAGCTCATTTTTTGTCAACATATCTAAGAGCAAAAATCAACACATGCTGGCTTTACACAATAATATTCTGAACTCGTCTGTCTGTTTTAAACAGGAAATTCACAAGAGGCTTTGAGTGGTGAAAGAGAAGCTCTTTGGGTGATGAGTGTGTGTGTGTGCGTGTGTGTGCTTCTAAAAAGAGATCAAATGAAGCTTTACTTCGTTCTAGAGCTTGAAGGGAAAAAGGGCTGAGGGTCGTGCAAATATCTTGTAGAATTGCGGAATACCCAGTCAGTCGAATAAGTAATATTCAGTGTCAGAAATCTTAATTACAAGCATAGAGGAAACAAAATAAACAGAATTCCTCATACTTGATACATCTGCAGTGTAAAGGGTCAATGCTTTGTTGCATTTTACATTCAAACTGATGCCTTTTTAAAATTCTGCACGGGTCTTAGCACCCTATTTTTGAATTACCTCCCCCCGCCTTCCTTTCACAAGCCACATGAGTGACAAGTAATACTCCATCAGATTGCTCTCATGCAAAGCAAGGAGTGGAAATTCCCGTCTTCAACATGAACCACAAAGTCATCATCTCTGTGCTTCCACGGTGAGCAGGAGGAGAAAAAGACCCGATTATTACATGCACAGGATGATGGATCACACATATGCTCCTCCTTATCTTGCCAGCAGCACCGAATGTACTGCACAAATCACCCATCAATGATAGAGATGCTTACAGAAGTCAAATGGCAATTTTAAGTTTAATCATACTGCATTTCAGATTTACACTTGAATCACACTCTGAATTTCTGTCCCCAAAAAATAGAAGAGATAAATAAAAGGGGATCAAGGTCAGAATGTATTCCATCCCAACTCAAGTTCTTCCTCTCAAAGCCTGCTGCGCACTTCAATTTACCGTCTCATTATTCAAAGTGAAAACGAAAATTGGAGCCTGGAGCATTTATATTTGAACAAAGAGAAGAGAGGCAGATTATGAATGTTCAAAATGTAATTTCTATTACACTTCCATTATTCTTCTATTAATCACAGACTCATTCTCTCCGTGCTCTTCAAGTAAAACACGCTCATACAGTATTCATGTGCATACAAGCAGGGGAGATGAAGAAAGGCGGCACAAAATGTTTCATTTATGCACGGTACATTCCCCTGCAGAAAATTAAGAATTTACACAAATCACATGTTTTAATAACAAACTGAAATCATTAATTGATCAGCTCCTGAATCCTCTGTTTTTAAACCGCAGTATTTGTGAATAGAGTCCTGCATTTCGTTTTGTTCTCCTTGCCTTTTAGAAAAAGGCTAATATATAAAAAAAAAAAGCGATGCAATTTAATGCATATTGATGACTCTTGAGACCCGTTTTGCAACTCTGGGAGACGGCGTCAATTAAAGAGTTTTAAGCCTCCATAAACTGCACCTTAAATGGCTGATCAGCACTGTGCAGGCCTACCTTCTGAATTTAAGCAGAGTTTTGTTTGAATTGAGCAAACTCATCTCTGGAGAGAAGCCTTGTAGTCTTTCTTCTGAATCTCCAACTGGTAGATAAGGATATTCATCCACGCACAGACACATGCGGTGGCGCAGTGCATACAAATCAAACAATCTCTAGAAATGCTTGAGAATAATTGTATTTGTATTATTTTCTTGTCTTGTTTACAGACAACGAGGTCATGTTGAAAGGTATGCTATCAACTCAAAACAACACAAATCCTTCTGGGATATCTGCTCAGTTTCATTTTGGCTTACTACTATATCTGTTCCTAGGAACTCGTGCATGATCGCAATGCAAATACTTTAATTCATATATAATTAGGATTTAGCATCGACCTTGCTTCCAGAACATAACACAATGCTGCACTGTTCTGGATAGAATTTCAGGTACACTCATTTTTAAATGATGTTTGAAAGGTTCTTCTTCCAAGTGCACTGATAAAAGAACATGCAACTTCTCCCTCCCCTTGCCACAAAATTTGAAGAATTTCAGGAAGCTACAAATAAACTGCCTTTTTTACTCATAACGTCACTGTTCTCATCAGTAATCAAAGAGTTCATTTACATTGGCTGGGTTGGATTTGTCTCTGGCGACAGTTGAACTCTGGCAAGGTTGCCCTTTGTCACTTCATGACAAAATTTCAAGGCACATCCACAGTGTTGAGCGCATCCACTGTGATAATCTGCCTTATCAGGTCTCTGCTTTTTGCAGATGTTGTATTGAGCAGAATAGGAACATCACCTTAAAAAAGCTATGAAATTTAGAACATTTGGTTTAAGTCTAGGTATTTAAGTAATAAAAAAGATTTCCCATTAGAACAGCACTGAGGGGCACCAGTAATCAAAGTGTTACTTTCGGAGAATGACGGTTGCTTTTCGGTTTTGAATAAAAACAATATTTTTATTTTAGGCCATTTTTTTCTCTACATTTTAAATCAGCCTATGTCAATGTGGCCCATAACTGTGAGTCTACTGGACCATTGTGTGGCACTTATTTTGGAAGATTAAAAAATAATATGTTTCTGGTCTCCAGCAGCAAGATGGCATGGTTAGGATATTTATTCACCTTGAGTTTAGTACCAAAATATCTAATTATAGCTACAGGAATCTAGTCTGGCCGAGGTGTTCTGGGATTGGAGACGGACAACATTCAGTTGCATCCATGCTTTGCCCGACATGAATCACATTCTCTGTTTGGTTAGGAACATCATTAAAACAGAAAGAATGCCCTTTCTCAGTGAGCAGCCACTGACTATTGTATGTCTATTGTGCCAAAAAGGATAAAATGTATTTTATTATCAACAACCACACCATGGCAACCCAGCAATTGGAAAAATTGGATAAAAAAAAATAAAAAAAAATGGAGCAGACGATACATTCACTATAGAGATTTGGTTTTAAACCAGTAACTCTCATTGCATCTTATTTTTCAAGTGGCAATACTGTGATGCAAGTAATCACAGCATAATTAAATAAAGGACACCAAAACTGTAACCTAGTCGTACTTGGAACCCCATGAAAGTGTTCCTTATGCATATATCTGCCCCATCAAAGAAGGGGGGCATGCTGGGGGATTGTGTCTTTGTGAGAGAGAGAGAAAGAGAAGGGGGTGGGGGCTGCTCTCTGAAGCACACAACCTCATTATTCAGGCTATAGAGCAGCACATCCACTTCATTGTTCTTCAAATCAGCCCAAACTCACGGGGCTCATCGCAGAGTGAAACAGAGCTGCCTTCTGTTTTAAACAGAGCTGCCCAAAGATCAGCCGAGAGCACCATTACTGTCTTTCTTTTTTATTATGCTCTCCGTTGTCAAGTGTGATAAAATGATTTCTCTTCAAGACATCATGTGTCATTAGCAATTCAAAGCAAGAAAAGGCTGATGCAAACACGGGGGTGAGTTGTCTTTCTGACATGTTTTGAGCACCGTGATTTCCCCCGAGGTAAAACTCAGAGATGACACCTGACAAGGAGAAACATGCTGAAAGTAGAGTCCACAGGGCTGTGCAGCAAGGTGCTGAATCAGTCCTACAAATGTAAACTGATTTTGTAGTTTGTATTGGAGTGCTGGTCTGGTTTGGCTAATTGCCCTTTCTCAGCCTGTGCAGGACAAATAGCGACAACACACACACACAAAAAGCAGCTTGCTATGGTGCCGGAGTCTTCTAGAAAGTGTTTCATGTAAACATGCTAACAATTCTTCTGCAGCTGCATCAATCACAGAGAATATGACAAGGCCTCTTTGTTAAAGACAGAGTGTAAACACAGCTGGAGCACACTGGTGGAACCTTTCCATCTTCTATCTTGCTACTACACCTGTCGGACACAATGCATCAAAACCTCATTTAGAGCTCTGATTATCCTAATGACATTCATGTCTTCTCCCACCCTGGCCTCGATCGGTTAAACTCACCCTCTTGTAATTAAAGACACACTGCCAACAAATGGTCCGGCATGAACTGGATTTTCCCCCTACACTCATATGCAGGGGAATCAATCACTCTGCCATTTATCATTTCCTGTTATTTTGCTATCATATTAAATTTGTATTATTCAGAACCAGTTTCTTGACTTCATAATTGTGGGAGCAGATTCCTCCTAATTAGTCTAATTTGTTTAAGTAGTCTCGAGTGTCCATCAGGCTGAAAATGCTCAAATAAAACTAATCTGAAGAGTTTCAGATATATTGTCCACATCCAGTATCACAAATTTAATACATTACCAATTCATTTAAGATACATCCTCTGGTGACGCTGTAAAGCTTGGGTCCATTCTGCCTTGCTAAAGGCGGAATGTCAAAGACTAGAAGCTTCTTAAAGATTAGAAGCGTTAAATCACAAAATCAAATGTCTTTTAAGTCATGTTTGATATATACAGCATTTTTATAACTGAATGTAGCATAGTTACTTGACTGTGCTGTAAATGTCATTATGTGTAATATCTGGAAAATACTCCACCCATTTAAGATTTTATCAAATTTCAGTCACTCGTCACTAGAAATGTCACTGTAACTCATGCTGTTTTAAATCAATTTAAGAGAAATGGATCTGCAGCAAAACACTCCACCCAAGCCAAAAGCTGTCTCCTAATTATCTCTGAAAAACTGCTGCACAGTAACTTCCTCTACTCCTGAAACCAATCTGCCTCCACATTTACTCCAGCAGAACTGTGTGTTCAGCTAAATAGCCAGCAAATGGAATGTAAAAAACGATGGACAAGCAAAGTTCCCATTTACACAGCTTTAATAACATTCAGCGTTAACATTCAGTCATTCACTGCAGTCAGCCAATCAGCAATCACTCCGTCGTAAATCGTTGGAGGCCTTGGATATATGACCCAGCTGACCTTGTGGGGATAATGTACTGTCGCTGATATTGAGAGCATGAGAGTGGGGAAAATTTAATTTTGATTCAGGAGAGTAGTTTCAAGTGTTTTTGGTTTAATGGAATAGGAGAGTTGTTGTACAGAGAGGTGACCTTGCATGGTCTTTTTTCCCCAGTGTTGGCAGTAATCATGATCATCAAATTAGAATTTTCTTCTTGTTTCTGTCTTTTTCAGGACATTACTGGAGTTGTGGTATAAATATAACTGATGTTTTGCTTTACAACTCAGGCTATGATAAGCTTTATTTTAATAGCTGTCATTTTAATAATGCTGTAAAATGCATGACCTGTAATTCGCTTCTAGTACGGGGAAATATCAAAAGGGCCCCATTATACAAAATTTACTTTTTTGCACGTTTTTGTACTTTCATTTTGGCCTCAAATGCTTCTAAAACATCCCAATCATGTAAAATAAATGTCGTTGAGCAATAAGTCAATGTTTTTTTAAGTATCTAATGTTCGTTTAAAAAAAAAACCCAATTACTGTTACACTGCACTGTTATCTAGCAACACCACCTGAGCCCAGTTGCTCACCTAGCAACCCAAGCAAAGAATCCAGTTTCATCTGGTTTTAATGCTGAATGTGCTATACAATGGCTGCTGGAAAAAACAAGTGATTTGCTGTTGATCTACCATCTGGAAACCACTTGCTGCAGTCTTGTTGGTTGTGCAGGAGGCTACTTATTCTTTTCAAATATGTACAACTGTATAATTGCACACCTGTTTGCAGCCATTTTCACAAGACTAAACATTGAATTTGAGGGAGTGGCCAGCAGTAGCTTATTTGGATTTAAAGTGAAAAGAGACCCTAAAACAAATCTTTCTGAGACACTCTCATTATCTAAAAATGATGTTGCTCAAAGAATGTAATGAATATGAAAATAGTCCTAACCTGTCCCAAGGAAGCATAACAGATCACCTCTAAAATATTTAATTAATCTATTACAAGATAGTAGCACAACAAACCAATAACTTTAAGAACTACATAAAGCTGATTTTTATAAAAGAAAAAACAAACACTAAAGTGAGGAATGAATCTAATATCCTTCTGTATCATACTTTCAAAATTGGGCCAAGGTTTCACCAACTGAGTGCCACTTTCACCCAGCAAAAGGAAAAATTCTCTCTGCTGTGCTGCCTACATGTTCTTATTCTCTTCAATTTCACCTCAAGGCTCCTGGTCTTACCTCAACAAGACCTCATCAAACTCTGCAGCTCTGTTTACAAAGTCTGTTAGGAGACAGAAAGAAATATCCAATTCTCCACTGAGGAATGGTACACTTTATTTTTCTTTTTTCATATATTATTTGAGACATGGCAGGAACAAAACATACAAAGAGAGGCAGCACGTACAAAATTCCCACCAATGTATACCTGGCTCTTCTTTCTGAATTATTTACCTTCGGCAGCCTTTTTGAAGGAGGCACAGAGTATACTTTATGTCCCTCTGCATGACAGCTGAGAAGCAATACACCAAAGTTTGGTTTTCAAAGCTCTTCAATGCTCTGCTGGTTTGCCCTTTAATTTCACCTCCAGTGCAAGCTTGCCTCAGTACCCATTTGAAAACAACTTGACCTGTGACAAGTTTGTCACAAGAACCAATGACATTTTTTTCAAAGGCAAAGTTGTATCGTCAGAGGGTTGCCGTGGATTTATGTAGTTCGAAATGTTACTGTTGTCTGTTTGAGACTCTGTAATGGCACATATCTGTTGCTATTTGCCAGCAAAGAGACAAATTATCTTAAAAAAATTGAGTGTGTAACCAAAACTCAAAAAAATAGGTATTTTGAGAAGGGAACAGAAACAGCATTTAGCTATGCTGTCTTAAGTAATTTACCCCTACAACGATAGGCAAACCAATGTGCCTATCGTGCTCTTTTGTGTTTTTATTTAGCTTGTATTGATCGTATTATGCATTTCCTACCAATGCTATCAGTCGTAAAATGTTTGTTAATCATAAGACCCCTTTACAAGGAACATCATGACTCTCAAAACTTGGACAAATCCCTGAAAAACTAACTTTATCGTCTTTCTACTGTGGGAAAAATGTTTACCACAACATTCTGAACAACTTTATGAAGACAATTTTCCAAACTTTGAATTGAGGATCCTGCATATGTTCCCTTTTATTGTTGCCATGCAAGTTACTCTGCACAGCTAAATAAACAACAGATACCATTGGCACATCTACCTGTCCTTACTGTAATGAAGTGCAACCTTATAACCTCTGTATAAAATTCTCTCAGTGTCCCTTTGTTGGCTGGGGGACTCAAAAGCTGTCTGGCATTTTGCTTTAAAAAAGAATCTTGTTCTCTGAAGGGGAACAGAGATGCTGCTGGTCGCTATCCTTAACCCCAGCTGACAGAGACCGGATGGGAAGGGTGGAGATCAGCTCAGGAGAAATCGGGTCTGCAAGCAATTTTCATCAGTGTTCACTATTCTAATAGAAACTTGTGTTCATCCAGTCAAATAAACACTGTGAAAGCAGAAGCGAGATGCCTTCTCTTGATTTGCTCTCAAGTAGCATATGGTGGATTTCATTACATTATTTGTTGGAATGAATGAAAAACATTCACATGCAAACAGTCAAGACATAAACCAGTCAATCAGCTGAGACAAGCCACATATAGCTACTTGAAAAACAAGACGCACTAAATAAAACGAAAACAGCCATTGTCAGATGAGTATTCAGAAAGGGCTCATTTGTGAAATCCACAAGGATCCTTAGTTACTTTAATACCAATGAAATGAAGAAGTCTTCAAAGCAACATGAAGCAATTCAGGACTGCTTTTGAATACTTCTATTGCTGTATTTAAATGAAAACTGCTGCCTGCTTGCTCTGATAACATGGGTTGCAATAGACCAACGCTGCCATGTGGTTGTCATTCAAGCAATAATGACAACATGACCACATTTAGAGTGTTTTTGCAGTGGGGGGAGGTGAGGGTAGAGAGGTGTGTCTCTGAATGTGACAGAAAACAAACAATAAAAAGCCGTTTCAAAATATTCAGCTTGAGAAATCAAATTTAAATACAAGAGAAAGGAAATGATAGAAAAACTTTTTTAGATAATTTAGAAAATTGACTTGATTTCCCATCATAGGATTGGAGACAGCTTAACTTTGGGAGAGCCCAGAGTTACTTGCAAGATGGAGCAGCAGCTCAGGTTAGAACAGAGGAAAGATGGGCTTCTAAAGCCTTTGCTGATGCTGCTTGGAGTTGACGACTGTAAACCAGTGCTGGGCACATGAAGGGCCTTTGGGTTTTCAGATGGTTGTCAAAAACTTTCTCAAGTGCCATGCTTGAAATAAATAAATGTGTGCTCGCTGCAATGTGGGCACAGGAGAATGAAGACACACTCGTTTAATCTCGAGCTTTTTCTCTCCCACATTCTCTCCTCCTCACTTTCTCCTCATTCCAAGATGTTTGCAGCACTTCAGGCTGAAAACTCAATTTCTCAGCCATTGAATAGACAGAAATTGCAGTGAGCCAATTCATACGTGACGATAGAGAGCCTAAGGTTTCTGAATAGATTGAAGGATTGAACTTTAACACAGCATAACTCGTGCTCCAGAATTCTATTGAGTTTCATTCAAAGCACCTTAAATCATGGCGTTTTAAACAAGCCAGTCATAATAGTTAAATTGTGACACTGATTCATTTGTACAGCCATCTTTACCTTGATGAAATGCACAAAGAAGCACATTTAAAGTATATGAAATTAGAATATACTGAAAGTTAATTTCAGTTTTTAGTGTCGAGAGTGAAACTTGTTTTGTTATTACAGAATAATGAGTAATTGTGATAATCAAAATGGTCATTTTGATGATCACAGTGCACAGGACAGTTAAAACTATTCTTCATGCAGAAGTGTCAGTTTACTTATTTACATTATAGCTCTTTAAAACCTGCAATCAAGTATGGTTTAGAAAGTTCAGTGGAAGGAAAACTGTCTTAAAAACAGTACACAAACCACAGAGATAAGCAAAGTCTTGATAGGATTGTGAAGCAAAGAGTTTAAGTTATTATTTGGATCACAGTTTGCAGTGACATTTTACAGAAAGAAAGTTTTAGTTCAAATTTCAGCTTATATTCATAATCGACCTGAAAGCATATATCTTACTAGGAATATTATGACTTTATTCTGGTATTATTTCAACTTTATTGTTGTATGGCTTTATTCTTGTATTATCTTGTTGTTATTAAGGTATTATTGTGACTATCATTCAACTTTATTCTCTTATTATGACTTTATTTTGGCAAAATTTTGACTTTCTTCTTATACTACTTCTTTCTTATGACTATCATCTTGTAATTAAAAATATGTTTTGAATGTTACTGTTTAGTCTAAAAAATTAGAAAATAATTTGCAAACTAGTGAATTGTTTTTCTCCTTATATGAAGTTTGACGACAACAGCTTACATTATCTATAATAAACTAAATGCTCCTTTGTATCATTTAATAAAATAAGTACTAATTTATTTTTAATGAAAGAAATAAGTATTAATACAGAATTTCAGAGCAACAACACCGCTTGTTTTAGCAGAATGTTTTCCACAGTTCATAATGCTGAATTCAGTTCTCAGTTCAAGTAATTTCCGTTACAGACGGGTTGTTTTTTTTTCCTCTAGTTATTAGAGCCAACCTTATGGCAGAAAGGAAGTTTAATGCTAGATTATATTTCCTCCAAATAGAATTTGTAGGTTAGTCTCTTTGACAGTGAAAAGCATAAAATGCAAAAAATATATAAGATGACAGGCCATAACTTAAACAGAGCTTTTTGCTGCTGGAGCTTGTTACTCTCAAAGCGTGGGCTGAGGAGCATGGGCAACATATCAAACTTAATTACCTTTCAGGTTGCCTCATCAAGTCAGAGCTTCAATGAAGACAGATTGTTCCTGTTCCTGCAGAACCTCTAAAGCTACAAACACTGCTCTTTCTCTAATCTTAGCAGTCCTTTTTGAATTATTTCCCTCCTGTTACAGTGTGATGGACCTATAACTGGAAAATGGGCTTTATTGAGTAGCATTTCATCTATAAGTCCCATTCCTCATCTCAATAAACAGATGACCCCCCTATGTCTTAAGGTAAAGCAGCTCTACAAGGTTGCAGTTTGGATTACATCTGAGGAATAACGTGTTTACCATGTACTTGCATTGTAATTTGTCACTTTTATGTTGTAAGTGCCAGTGGCTTTCTTGTTTTATTGGGTATTACTTTTGTTTTATGGAGCAATTTTCACATCCCGCCCTTGATGATAGTGGCCTCACTCTCTCTTAACACCAGCAGAGCGAGGCCTGGTGATGAACACGCAGCACAAAGGACTGATTATGGAGTGCTAAACTAATGATTGCCAATGAGAAGCTGTTTTCACTACAGAGTGAAATCATTTCTCTGTCACTTGGAGTTAATGACTCCTTTTAAGGAAATGAAATCCGGTCACTTGGGAAAACCTTCCTGAATGGTTGCAGGTAGTTTATTCCATTTGTCTAAAGTCTAATGGTGAAATGTACCTGAATATAATGCAAACAAAGGCAAGCATTTCAGAACAGGCATGCTGTTCTGACGTTTAATCTATCATTGGCACCTATAGGGAAATTTATTGAACATGTCAAGTTAAAGTGGTAGATCATTGGGAATATTAGGAATGTCACCTGTGAGTGATCATTTCAGGATATCTGCTCACAAACCCAGCACACGACATGCTGCCATGTCTAAAAGGCCTTTCAAAGAGCTGAACAGAAAGAAAGCAATCTGTATGAAGCACTTGGCCACATACTCGGCTCACTGCCCATACATCAAGAAGTCCTTAACCTCATGTTTGAAACTATTCATTATTGATGTACCACTGAAGTTTTGACTCATGCAAAGCTGCACGCTCTGATCTGGCGCATCTCATTTTGTGTGTCTAAACGCACTGTCAGAGCATATTTGATATGTACAGCACTGAGTAAACATTTATGAATGATTTAGGAGAGCAGGGTGAATCGTTAAAGCTCCGGAGCTGTATCTTGTTGCTCTCAGCTGTTCTCTGGGTGTATTGAAACTAAAAATATTTCATGCAATAATGTCTGTGCACAGCTGTAATTTAACAAAAAGCTCAGTATCTATTGTAACACAGCTTCCTTCCCTGTAGAGACCTCCTGGAAAAGAAGATACAGTAAAAATAGTTACCTTTTTAAAATTTACAGAGCTTGTTTTACACTTAAATCTCATGAATATGCACTTAAAAACTGTAAAATCCTGTGAATTATATGCTTAAACGCACAGTTCCCGCAAGGTTTCGGCAGGCATCCGGCCAGGTAATAGCTTGACTGAGTTGAAGAGTTTGGGTTCGCATATGATTAGCCACTGCACCATAAAGCTCACAAAAAAACTAAATTTCCCTCTAAGCCTCATTTGAAAAGTATAACTTTTTACTGCTTTAATTTACAGTGACTCCCAGAATATTTTTTTTTCCCTTTTAACTGCAGTTCAAAAAGTAGCGTGCCAAACCGAATAAAATACCTTCCTTCTAGTTTTACATATTTTCAATGCTTATACTTTCAGTGGCTTAGTTTGATCATTCTTTTATCTTTTTCTTAGTTTATGGAGTGTTACTAGCTTAGCGAGGTTGAATTCTTGTGTTCATAAATTCATGTGTATTTGAGAGGGAGTGTTAGCAGACAAACTCTTTTTTTTTTATCTCCAACTGTTTTAAAAAAATAAAAGTGCCACATGCTGATCACCAAAATGTCGGGATTTCTTTACAGAAGTAATCCTTTTGAATCTGAAATAAAATGGAGGAATGAAGGAGAGTAATACAATTCAGTTACTGAATCATACCGTATGCCCCTTTGCTTGTGTCTTCTCAACTTGAAAAATATCAAAGAATGTCCTGTTTGTCCATGTGATTATGAATTAATTTTCATTTTTGATGCATTTATTTGAGCACAATAGTTGAGTTGATCAGATGTAGCTTTTCTACACTTGCTACTATTCTTCATTTGTCAGACAGGGGGACACTCCATCATCCTCACTATGTCATGCTCAGTTGGTATCTGCATTGACACTGCAGATAGGCTGTTTGTCAAAAAAGCAGGGCTTTGATGAATGACTACATCCTTTATCAAATGTATAAAACATGAAAGCAACTGGACTTTTATAAGGGATCCTGGCACAACTCTTCAAAATCTGGTAGCCTCCTGTCTGGATTTTTACTATTTCATGGGTCATTTGAAAAATACATGGGTGCACATGTGCTATGTTTCTTTTTTAAGTTCCAAACTGCAGTTGCAAAGCATATACATTGTACTTTAGAGGACATTTGGTTTGAGTATTTTAATGAAGTAAAATTCAGAGCCTCCACTAGTCATCCAAGTTCTTTTTTTTACATTGTATCCACCTGTCATTCTGTATCAGCCATTATCTTAATTATTTAAACTATTAAATATTTGTTTTACTGTAGATAGTAGAAGGAACAGAAAATAAAAGCACAAAATTCCCCAAATTCAGACAAAAATTTAACTCAAACAATATTAGTAAAGAGCAGGGGTTTTTTCCAGGGTTAATTTTCAGCATTGACATAAATATCTCCATATAATTTATTTCTGCTGTTACCTTCAGATATAATGCAACTCATAGGATGGACCTTTGAACATTTTGATTTAAAAGTGTACAAATTAGAATATTTTAAAGCAGTTTTAAATTGATATTTAAACATTTAAATGCATGCTGACTAATTTCAGCCAAATAAGACAACTACAACACTATCTAAGAAAATATAAATAATTAATAGATTATGCTTTTTGATTACCTCTGTTACTCAGCAGCCTGGTGCAACATACATTGTTGAGATTAATTCTGTGCAAATTTATCTGGTAAATTCATCACTCAGAGCAGCTACGTTCTCACTACATTCAAATTACATGGACATAAACAGAATTCAAGTGCATTTAGTTTGGTTTATTAATAAACTATAAATTACTGATTAATGTGGTTAGTCAGCTTCAATAATATAGGGCCAAACAAATGTACTAAAAGTGAATATTGTAGCACCCACAGAACAAATAGACTGCACACTCTGCACATTTAATTAGGATATACAGCCGAGTTCTATTTAAAGACGAATAATAGAATAAAACATATTAAAACCCAGAGCTGGCACTGTCTATGCCAGCAGTCCTTACTTGGTGTTCCAGGTTTCAGATAAGGGTAAAAATAGTCAACTTATTTTAACCTGGTCATACTAAAAACAGAAACAGTTCTTATTCAGAAACAATGTTTCTCTTATTCTTTGGGCTCACAATCTTGAAGGAAACACGCTGCCACAATGGATATTTTCCCTAGTTGTTCATACAAGAGTTATTACAGTTTTTTCCCTCATACTGTCATCATCTTTTTCTGAGGTCTTATGAATACCCGGCTGGAATTGCAAGACTACATATAAACAAATCAACAGCTGATTTTTATCGACCTTAGCCCACACATCTTCAGAACAGTCACTTTGCTCTACCCAACACTTATCCATGAAGTGTGTCTCTTTTAAAACCTGTGGTTGTTTCATCCAAGCTGCATTTTTTTGTGGTAGAACTGCTTGCTCACAAGCATGCTCATTATGGTTATGTGCGGAAGAATTAAAATTCCCAACAGAAAAGAAAATCCAAGAACCAAAATGTTGGATTTCCTTTAAAAATCTCTGCCATAACTCTTCACTTCCATTTCCAGAAAATGATAAGGAAACATAAAATCTTTCATTTGTTTTCTTTAATACAAGTGTCCTCAGGCAAGACACAAGATTGCCTTCAGTGTGTTACTGTGAGGATGATATGAGAAAGAAATACTGCATGCATATAAGGGTTTGAAGAGCTTTAGGAAAGAAGCAGGAAATAAAAAAAAACCTATAAAAAAGTAATTTGTTAAACCTTGCAAGTTCAAAGCTGAATAAATGCTAGAAACAGTTTGCTTCTAAACACTAATTCAGATCTTGCATGGGATAATACTGTTAATTTTTGTGAGAGATGTCCCCAGTCCTTAGAAAATGGAGTTGTTTTCCTCTATGATCATACAGAAGCAAACAGAGAATCAAAAAAAAAAAAGAAAAACTGTACATTATTGAAGAATATTGACTACTTTTGTCAAATCAATGGGGTAGCAGGAAAAAAAAGTAGCATTTCATATGAAAGTCACACTCAAATCATGGCCATTTCTGTTTGAAGTCTTTCACCCTTTCAAGAGAACATAAGCAGATCAAAGACTGAGCAGAGCTGCTAAGATAGAGGGGGAGGTATGTGTGGATGAATGGAGGAATTCGTCCTGAAGGGAATGGCCTCAGTCCACATCACAGTGCCAGGAAGGGAGATGATTTCTCAGTGAGCACACATATTTTCTTTCACTCCTCTGTGCGTGTTTAAATATCATTACTTTTGCCACTTTTGCTGTGAAGAGGATTTCAGTGTCAAACTATTGGTAGGTCTTCTCACCAGTCATTTATTTGACTCCGTTATATGAGGTTTTAGGGGTAATTTCAGTAAAAGTAGTGAACCATTCCGGGAATATTAGTAATATTTCCATTAACGACTTTGATCCAGTGCAGAGAACAGGTTTCAGGGAAATCACTATTTCCACCAATGGACCTGAAGTAATAAATACATAATCAGTTGTGTGTTCTTTTGCAAAAAGGAAGTAGAAAATGATCTGAAATCTTGAAAAAGTTGGACGTAGTTAGTTTATGATTGTTTGCTTCTGATAAGTGATGTTCTTATTGATCACAATATCAAATTTGAATCCTAATTTGTATAACACAGTTGCCACCTTATGCTTTGACTGACACAACAACCTGTTTGATTTTAAACAAAAAGCTTTCTATCCTGTTTGGAGAGTCTTTGCTGTGCGCTACACTGTTCTGAATCTGCATCTCATTGTGTGCAGAGATGTTCACTCTGTACTTTTGGTTTTCTGCTTACTTAATCATGTTAAAAGAATGAAAGTGAAAATACTTTGAAAAATATGATGTTTCAGTTCCAGCATAAAAGTTTAGTTTGACAATTTTCACCAGATCCATGTAAAAATATTTGACTGACAACATGGTCAAACTCAGATGCTTATGGTAATAGACATGCACACAGTGCAAAAGCCTTTTACATACAGATAGAAAGGTTACACGTAATAGTGTGCATCATCTTAGGGTTAGAAAAGTTACCGTACTACTCTCATTAATTTCCCTATTTTGAACGTCTGAGATTCAGTTACACAAAAATCCTCACCTAATTTTCTTTTGCTAACGTAATCAGGCAGCCATTTTTACATGAGACAGTAATAATTTATTTCTGCCTCTAATAGCCTATACATCACTGGCAGGGTGTATATTTCTTTTTCCTGAAGCATGAAGGTGAAAAGAAATCTTAATGATTTGTCCTTGCTAGCATAATTTTAATTATGGATTTTCCTCTACAAGATCAATTTGGCAAAAAAAAAAAATCCTTGGTAATACAAGCTGTACATTCTACTATATTAAATATTTGATATCCATTAATTTTTTTTTATGATTAATGTTCTGGTAAAGAATAATTTTCTTTAAGTCCCTTGGTTTTAGTGCAGACTTAATTAGGGGTTTTACTCCTAAGAAAAAGACAAGGACATATATCGCACCAAACCTTTGCATGTTGAATAAATAAAACCATTTAATATTGATTTTTAGGGAATATTAAGCTCGGATAAGAGCAGCCTTTATACTTGTTCAAAGAATAGAACAAGTTTTTTTATTTGTACATCTGTAGGGAAATTTGTATGTATCAGCAACAAACTGACAAGCAAATCAAAGCACCCAGATTCACACTGGAAAGCAATAATGATAAAGAATAAAGAATATTTCAGAAGATTTGTCTTCTAAGGAGGCTCCTTGCTTTGTAGCAGTTTCCATAATTCAGTTTTATGTAGCTGTTAACATTCAGTTTAAGGTAAGGTAAGGTAATTTTATTCATATAGCACATTTTCAGCAACAAGGCAATTCAAAGAGCTTTTAGGACTTGATTCATATATTGCCAATGAAATACTTTATGAATTAAATGGTGTTTGTAACTGCTGTCTTGAAGCCCGTCACTCTTTATGGCTCCACGCCGAAATCAGATAATTTTCTTTGCTAAAATCGATCTTTGTAATGAGAATATGTCAAACAGATGTGTGCCCTCCTATTAATGACACAGCAAAAGGGTATAATAAGCACTTTTGCGACAAAAATCATCCATGCATCTGGTAGAAAGGGCAACTTTCCCCTCTTTCACTAAAAACAGTCTCTCCACTGAAGAAGCTTTTTCCCAAAGGATAATGAAAATATCAAAAGCTTAGAAAAAAACAAAACAAAAGGTATGAAAAGGCAATCTTTTACAGGAACCTTTCCTTTTTATGTTTATAATGACGGTGGTCAGAACCAGAGAAGTAATATCTGAATCCAACCTGAATTTTAGTGTTTAACAGTTTTAATCACAGACTCTTGTTTGATACTGTGGTAAATCGCATACACAGAGTGCTTTTAAAACCCTTGGCCATTCTGTCCATCACCACTGTAACAGTGGTGAACTATGAAGGCTAAAAGAAAAAAATATATTGAAAAAAATCATACACATGCCTTAAAATACCATCATGTAATGGACAATCATAAATTTTAAATCAAGTATTGTATCTGTACTGTTAA
>NW_015112725.1:629615-632376 GCF_001443285.1 Poecilia latipinna
CAAAATTGATACCAATCTCCCAATATTGCACTCATGTTTGACCATGTATCATGTGAAACAACTTTAATTTAGAACAGAGATGTCCAAGTCTAGTCCTCGAAAGCTACCAACCTGCATCTTCAGGTTTATCTTTGCTCCTACACCCTTGAATCAGACAGCTCAATTTCCTCATCAGCATTTCTTCAGCTCTGCAGAGCCTTGGTACGAAGCAATTCCTTTGGTCCAGGTCTGTTGGAGAAGGGATGCATCTAAAAGCTGCAGGTTGGTAGCTCTCAATGTCACGACTGCAACAGAGCTAAGTCTTCAGCCACTGGGCCAACAGTTCTTTTGCTTTTAGGGTTTTGTTTTTATAGTCAAAGATAAAGTACGAGAATAATTCAGCAGAAAAGAGTGTTTTTGATATCTTTAAGCCAAGTCATTGCAGAAGCCAAATCAAGTTTTTCTCTTTTTAGCATGTCCGTTCTATTTAACTTCTCTACTATTGGCACCGCATGCTCCATATTATCAGGTTGTCATATATGTGCTTCTAAAAATAAAGATATGACAGATGTTTAAGGATGACCAACAAGATAATGATCTGATAAAACAAGCTAGAATCACCCCAACCTGAAACCATAGTTCAGCCCCAAAGGAGCTACAGTAGCACATGCTGTCCAGTCTTTAACAGAGTATCCTGATGTTATCTGATCAGAAGGGATCCCAGTGCCTCCCTATCTCTAAATACTGAAATGTTAGAGGCCTGTACTGCATATGAGGAGATATGGGAAAAGAGCAATAAGAGAGAATAATGGGCCAAGCTCCAAAGATGGAGGTTTGTACATGTAATGATTCTTGCAACAGTTCAATGAAGAAATTGCTGCTTGAAAGTAATTTTCATTCCCCACTATATAATAGTGAGAATCTCAACTTGTAGAAAGAAATGCATGTAACACACTCTCCCTCGCACACCTTTCTTGTCAATCAAATACTGCCAGAAAAACCACATTACATCCAATATGTAATATAATGTATTTTTGCAGGTTCAGAGTTGTAGATTAAATGGGAAAAAAAACTGCTAATAACCAATATTGCAGGTAGAATCCAAGTTTTAGCATTTTATATGTACGCTTGAATATCAAAATTTCCATTTCCCCCCGCCCTCACTTTTCACGTTCGACTGTCCAAAGCTTCAGATTGATTCTGCACAGATTCATATATCAGCTCCTGTCATACAGAGCCGTGAAAATCATATAGTTCTTGAATTCATATTTAAAGTTTGTACATCTTTGTACTCAGTAGCTGCCTCGCTTATGTAACTGTTCTGCTGGGAACGGCTTTGCCACAATGCACTCATTTTGGGAATGCTGCAACACATTTGACATGGAGGAGTGTTTCTAAATGTTCTCAGGCAGCGGAGCAAAAATGCTGTTTTCTTTCCTTTGATGCCCTTTTGTCATTGTTGATCTTGGATCTTGCTGAAGGAAAGCCAAAGTATAATATTCAGTTCACTTAATTGTACCTGTATGTTTTGAGCATTTTCTTTTGTGTCTCCAAATCGAGAAAAGAAACATCCATTGAAGGTTTTCTATGGCACAATGCCTAGAGCATGAATGATGCAAAGGGATGTTTCTTCAGCAAAGTAATTGTCATTTCATATTTACTCTGCACCATTCTGACAAAATATTTATCTCTTCAATGCACAGGCAGGATAGTAGGTTGGTGTGTAGGCATTAAATTACATTTTATGTTCTATTGAAAGTGGTGCACAGGGACTTAAATACTATTTCAGAAAATCTTACTCTGCTACATTTACTGCTTACTTGGGATTTCTCTGCAGAATATGAATATTGCTCCCACATGCCAACCCCCTACGCAACATTCTTTTGCACGTTCATTATCGTCAATAAGTCAAGTATATTCCATCTCTCATCATCATGCGATGCTTTCCGACCACAGCACCTTTTTTTTGCAATGTAAACCAATTTATTTCTCCCCTCTTTGCAGATAATATTAAACAATGCCTTAAGAGTGGAGGCCGTCTGAATGGGAATGATTTATTACAAATAGAGAAGTCTGTTTGTTGGTTTGCAGAGCTCTGCAGTGTAAAATAAGCTCATTTATATTCTATATTGCTCAGGCTGCCTCGTTTAATATTCCTGTCAGCATTCTTATGCCATGCCTTCTGTTGGCTTTGCCTGTAATAAAGCCGCTGCCTATGAAGAAGTGTACAAACAATGTTAAACACATTTCATCAGATTAGCGCAAAGCACTTTGAATACCTTTTATAAAAAATAGCAGGGTCAAATGAGGGCACAGGGCTCACTTTGTGATGACTGATTTGATGAACAAAGAATTTGCTGAACTGAAAAAGATAAGCAGCATAAAAAGGTCTTACATCATATGAAAAGCAACCAGAATCAAAACATCTTAACACAAATATAAAAAAAAAATCAAAGCATTGAGGATCAATTATGTTGCTTTTTTTATTTTATTGGGATTTTATATGATATGACAACACAAAGCAGGGCATAATTGAGAAATGGAGGGGATTAAACAAGACATGCATATTTGTTAAGCCAGTTACTCTGATACCTCTCAATAAAAGTGTTTAACCAAATGCTTTCAGAAGTCACCTAACTGGAAAACAAAAAGCATCTGTGTGTAATTTAATATGTAAATACAGCTGTTCTGTGAAGACCTCTCAGATGTGTTAGAGAATAAATGACATCATGAAGACCAAGCGGGGAAAAGCTTATATTGGCAGGGTTAGGTTTTAAAACAT
>NW_015112726.1:0-43748 GCF_001443285.1 Poecilia latipinna
TAATAATAATAATAATGTAATTGTTTACTTTGAATTTGGTGTTGCCGGTGTTGGAGCTCGTGTCAAAAAGCCTGCTCATTTTCTTCACAAATTAGGTCCTGCACAAGAAGCTGAAGTGTAAACTTGATGATCACAGGTGGATTATCAAGTCATATGTCTTAGAAAAAAGCACGATGTCCAAAGCTGCTCCATACAGCGTACATAACAGATTCTTTTTTTTTTTTTTTTTGATGCAAAACAAAAACCAGCCATTGGTAATCATACATTAACAGAAGGATTGGAGATGTTAATGAGTTCTCAATCTTTTTTTTTTTTTTTTGTATGTGTTTGTGGGTGTTAATCTTGTTCTGAACTATGGACAAAAGGACAAATGGCAGGCAGTTTGTAAGGTGATGTTGAACCTGTTACTTGATCCACCTCAGTAGTTAGAACCTCTAGGTGAGTTACTGATATGCACAGAACAAGTCTGATGATAGCCTGATATAGCATACAGTGCAAACCAGAGGAAAATAAATGAATGCTCAGATATATGCATAAGTACTTATACGTACACATATATGTATTATCACAATTGCATATCAAAATAATCTACATTCTTCAAAACCGTAAGTGGAAATCACATTTTTGTAAGTTATGCTTTCTTAGCCAATCAGCATGTTGCATGTTTCCATTGGCATTGAGGTCTTTGAGGTTGGCAGGACTCGTTACCATCATCTTCATTTTGCTTCACAAATCATCAAATTGATGTTAAAAAGCTGGCTGGGCTACTATAAAGCAATGCCAATACTTCTAGTCAGATGAAAAGCATTGGCAAATCTTAAGACATAGACTCAACTGTAAAACGTATCATTATAGTTCATGAGTTTTGTTTATGGCTGTGTTGGGGTTATTCAAGTCGCTTCATTATTTCCCACAGCTTTTATCTTTGTCTGAGTGGCGATCCACACTGAGAAGTTATTAGAGTTTTTCTTTATTTCTCTAACCACAGAAAATGTTATTCTTTTGATCCTTACCCAAGAAACACAGTGGAATTAAAGTAGCTGAGCAGTCAAAAGTCTTTTGATCACATATAGAGGAATGTAAAAAAGCAAGAGGAGCAAAAAATAGGGTTGGACAATTTTTCATAATCCTATTCAGGGTTGGAGAGGGGCTAGAAAACTTCCAGCTGCCAAAGGGCAAAAGGCAAGTTATGATCTAAACAGGTTGCCATTACATTATTTCAACACAGAAACAAATAAGACAAGCACACACACACGTACGCACACGCACACACACAACATTCACACAGAAATAACGTAATAAATTTTCTCCCCCACCCACTAAGAAAAAACAACTATAATACAAATCCTAAATAAACTCTACCAAACCATTGGTAAAATTGGGAAAATTCATTAAAGTCATTCTTGATTTCTGACACAAACTTGAAAAATATGCAGAAATCTCTCAAACTCTGTGTAAATACTGGAATGGAAGAGATCATATAATGATGTTTTATACAGCCACTAAAGCATATGGTTAACAGAGGTGAGGTGTTCAATACTAAAGTCAGCTGTTCCCAAGGGTTAATTGAACCTCCAAATGTTGTAAACCGATCTGATCTAGACAACGGTAAATAAGGCGTTGACAGGGGTTCAACATTTTTATCCATCCACGCTTCCGAACCGAACTTTGATAGTCAAAGCAACTCTATCACCTTGCTTTCTTTTTTTCTTTTGTCAAAAATTACTATGGCCGCAAGAGGACTTTGTCATAATAAAAAACAATCGTGGATTGTAATAAGCCTCTTGCTCAAATGACCTACGGGGTTGTTTTTATGGGAAGATGGTCTTTACTAACACAGCTGTCACTTCTTCTTCACTTTCATTCTTTTAAGGGACAATAAAGCTGTCGTCTTTGATGTGTGATTCTGTCTTTTATTGTCACAATGGCTTAGTTTGGTGAGTCTATTGTTGTATTTGCTACATTGAGTTCTAGTGTTTTTGAAATGTGTAAGACACCATTTTTTTTATTATTATTTCCAACTTGTATGTTTTAACATTCAATTTTTTAAAATCTAATTTTGTGTCATTAATTTTGATAGGGATTCGTTTTCATTTAAAATCAATTAAATCTAAAACATTCTAATTTACACATTTACCTTGGCAATCTACTTAGCTTGTTTTTATCCTCCTTCCTTTACTGAAATCAGCAGTGATCAAATAAAAATATAATTTTTAGTGTTTATATCACTAACTGACACGTTTGCTGAGATCAGTCACTTTACTAAGCCTGGTATATTGGACCTGTATCTGTCGCCTTAGTCTGAAAATAGCAATTTTTTTTTTTAACATAAGACTTCATATTATTGATTTTAATTTAGCTTAATATTAAAAACTGGGTATGGGCAACAAAATAAGATATTTTGTTTTCAGTTTTCAAGAGTAATAAAGGCTCAGTTGATATATAAATTAACAAATAAACTGAGACAACCACAATTATTTTTCCTTATCCTATATTTATCAGTAAATGTGTTGTCTAGCAACAAACTTTTCAAGCATTATATTTTTCTTCGTCAGGTGCATATCGGCTTATAGATTGTCACTATCCTTTTCCTGTACTATTCCCCCTTTGACATTTCAGCCATTGCATAATCAGCACAGATGCAGAGCTGAGACATCTTGGGAATTAATAGATGTGATGTTGATGTAAAGAAATTAAGGTCTAAACTGGACTTTCATGTCAGTCTATTCCCCTCAAAACACGTAATGTGTCCTAATTTGTTTGTGTACCTTTGAGTTAGGTAAACAATATATTTTTCCTCTTCTCCAGTTCTTGTTGTTCATTGGACGTGTTACACCACATCATGTAAGAGTGAGCGATGCACTACCAAGGGGTACATGGAAAGAAGTGGAGAAAGAAAATGAAAGAAAAAAACAAAGGAAACAAAGAAAGAAAGAAAGAAAGAAAGACAGAAATGAAAAAGGAAAGAAAAAAGAGACAAATGTAGATTTTTATTGTAATGTTATTGAGTTAATATGTAGATAGACTTTTTAATTCACGTTCAAGAGGAGATTGATTCCTCGTTATGCCACAAAAAGGTTCACCAGCTCAGATTTTTATTTCATTTTACTCATCTTAATTTGACCAGGTAAAAAAAACAAAAAAAAACAAAGCTGTCTTTGATAAATAATATTTAACAACTGAGTTAGCTAAAACAAAGGGCAGATTTGCATATATGGTGTAATATAAGTGTCAACATCATTAAATCCTGTCTGAAGTAAGACCAAGACTAAAACTGCTTGATTTTGACATCTGTGGTTTTAAACTCAATAATGGAGAAAAGTTTTTTTGTCATATCCATTTATATGACCTGTTTCTTTTTTGTTTTGTTTTGTTTCTTAGGCATTTGTTTAAAACTGCATATGAGTAATAAATCTATCTTTCTGTTATCAAGGTTTTAGTTTGTGCACTGAGTTATGAGTTTTTAATCATTGCATAATATTATTAGTAACATCTTTTCTTCAGTTTCAGAGTTCCAGAGCGAATGCATGGAAAATGACAAAACGTTGTGGTAGTAAAAGAAGATTATGACATAGCAATCAAGATGGAGCTGGATGAGTCACATTTCAAACTATTTAGCACTCTAAAATTGTAAAATGGATTGTACATCCTTTAAAACAGTCTGTGATTGTCCTTTCAAAATAAAAGAAAAAAAAAGATGTAAATGTACATCTTTTATTTCACAGCTTTACTGCATGAATTATTTTACATCTTCTCATTTAAATAACGATGATTAAAAGGTTTCTTCCTGCATTTTGGAGCATGGTTCAATAGCTTCACTGAATGAACACGTCTTTTTATGGAGTCAGTGATAAAAGCATAATTATTTGGAGATAGATGGACGTCAGTGTCCACATCATTTGCAGTCACTGTACAAAAATGGTAGCAGGTGTGCTGGAGGACTGTGAGCATTTTTTTTTCTTTCAATAAATGCTTCTAAATCAATATGTTCAATTTCACCTTATGGATAGTTTTCACATTTTGCTCCTCAAGATGGCACATCTCATCCTAGAGTTGACAGCAGCTAATCTCAAAGCTTTGTTTTTCAGCATGATCCACTGCTCATGAGGCGGATGTGTATTGGCTCTATCAACCTTTAAAAGTTAACAAGTTGTCTGGGGAAATGCCATTTGTACCAGTTCAATATGAAATGTCAGACTCTGATAAGATGGTAAAGTCATACACACATGCCAGCTGTTGGAGAGGATCTACAGGAATGCCTTCGTGGCTTAGAGAGCTGATTTCATCACTTTCACTGGCTTTTACCAACAACAATGAGAGTGGGGAAACAAATTAAATGATCTGTTCTAAACCCTGAATCAAAAATTACAAGAGTGATTTAGGACTTACTTCAGTTAAGATTGACTTAAAATGTAATTTTCATACCATCAAAGTGATAACAAAGGGGTAGCTATGATTGCATAATCATCTTTTTCACAGGTCCCTCTAATCAGTGATTTGATTGGCTTCAATCATTTGCAGGAAAAATGAACAACAGCAGATTACATGTGAAAGAAACTCACTATCATAGGCAGCTGTATTAGACACTATTGTGAAGCTGTTTGCAAAATACTGACAAGAATGCAAGGATTAGAAACAACCAATGCATCTGGGCTTCACTGATGATACAAATTAAGGCAACATTTTTCACACAGGCAGGGACTTCATTTTCATGGGCACACCAGTTTTCTGTTGTAATATTATCCAGTTTGCAGAATGTTACTTAGACTGGTCAGCGACTAGGATTGATCTTGTTATCAGCGCCCATTATTTGTGCCTGATTCTCTTCCTTGTTAAAATGTAAGGCATCATGTTCAACATCAGGTCCCTTTAAATAAACATCTAGGTATCATCTATATGGAATCAGAATATTGGTCATTGTTGTTTTTTCTCCAAAATGAACACTCAATCCAAATTGTAAAGGTCATTTGAGGGTTAAATAGATGCATTTTGTGACAAAAAATACAATAAGTAAAATGTAATGTAAGATGCATGTAATGGGTATATGACTTTATGTGTAAGTTGTAAACAAAATAAGGATTTCAATATGACTACTTTATTTTTGCATATTTTAAAGCAACTGCATGTATTGTAGGAGTTGATGTTCAAAAGCACAATATCTAAAAACTATGATTACGATCAAACATCTGCCAAACCGTCTGTTGACACTTAAGTAAACTTTCTACAATACTCTCTTAATGAGCTAAAACCATTGTTGTTAAAACTGTTCTTCAATCACTAACTGATATTTAAATGGGCATTTTATATTGGTGCTTATAAATAAGTACTTTGTTCCGACAACCTCTGTATGAGATCTTAGTTTAAAGCTCTTGCAAAATAAGTGGATAATCAGTCATAATTAAATTATAACTAGACAAATAAGATAGGCAAACAGTTTAAATATAATTACAGCTATTACAAATGTGCAGTGAGAAACAGACAATATAATCTACAATTTTGATGATGACAACACAAAGATACTTTGTCATTCGCCTCACTTGTCAGGAATCTGTTATGAATTGTCTTTCTTTCTCAGTGACAGAACTACAAAGTACCACATATCTACTTATGCACTTTGCATAACATTAAGAAGCATTCTTCATTTTTAGAATTTAAAGTTAGACATTTAATGCAATCTATGCATGCATGCAAATTTAGCTTTGGGAGATATGGCTCTACAAAATGAATTACGCAGCGAATCTGTAAACACACTACTTTAGCCACATACAAATTTTTAGAAAAATTCTTATTTGGTATATTTCTCTTTAATCTCATAAAAAGGAAAATCCACTTAAAATCTTTTTATTCTCCAACTTTCCCAGAAATAAAAAGAGAACTGACAACCCTGTGCATATCTTACCCTCATGTAAACACACCCTGACAAGCAGAGATAGATTTTAGTTTACCTTCCATAAACTTCCTCGGAGTCTTCATCTCATCTCTTGACCTTGATACATTCATTCTTCAGGCCGGCACATCAGGTCACCAAGACAGAATTCCGGATGAGAAGATTCCTTACCATTCTGTGGCCGGATCACTGTTGTCCAATGGGATTCAGTTTGGAAGTTGATATACAACTGGGAGCAGTGAGGATCTCTGGCTCCACGCCACGTCCCCGACTGTCCCTTTCTCCTTTAATGCAACACTGTCCCGCTTCTGTTTTATTTTCTTCAACTCTTATAGGTTTTCCTAATACTGTTTCCCCCCCCCACCAAATCAAATCATCTATATTTGCTTATTCATCTCTTTATTTAATTAAAATGTTTGCCGATGTTGGAAAGATGTAAAACTGTAAATAGAAGCAGATAAGATCACCAGCAGAATCTACAAGGTGGTGACTGAAATTTCAACACAACACTGCAACGACATATTAGTTGATTCATTTTGAAATCTGACACATATATATAAAAAAGAAATGTTTTTTAGGCATTGTCAACTATGTTATTGTGAAAAAAGGAAACATTTTTGAGAATCAATCTTAAATCTGTGGCATTATTTGCATAAAGAAATAGACTCCTGTACAGCGTGTAGCGTACCTTAACTGTGGCAGCATATTTGGTCACTGAGATAAATGTTTAAGTGACAAATTTCTTGTCTTTTTAAAAATTTAATGAGAACATTACATCTAGTGTTTAACCGCAAAGTACCATTTGATTGAATTTATCATAAAGAACTATATTTGAATCAGAGGAAGACAGCAGCATAGCCTTGGAAAATAAATTATACCTAATTGACAAATTACGTTGCCTCAATTAGTCTGCTCCTGCATTTGTCTCTGTAATGCGCAGCTTTCTACATATAAATGATCTTGCCTTTGCTATTTTCAGTTCTATTTTAGCTCTGTCTCAGATCATGAGCGTTGTAATATGCAAGCGTTAATAGGAGGCATTACAACTCTAATTAATATTAACAAGTAAGGATCAGTCAGATCAAATTAGAACAGACAAGGCGTTTTCACTGAACATTCGGATTTCATATTGAAAGAATTGGGGTTCTATGTCTTTCTGCATTCTCCAAAATTATACATATTTAAAAATATATATATCGAAAAGGCTAAGCTATGTATAAACCCAGATGACTTGGTCAGAATCTAAACACTGAAAACATCCATTTCTACTTTTTCCTTTGAAACAGTATCTGCTCTGAGCTTTGACCACAGCTCACCTCAGTCCAACAATTACCTTTCATTCTCTTAACATTTTTACTTGCCAAAAAAAAGTGACAGGACATTTTTTTATGATTTTATATATATATGTGATGCAAAAATTATGTGGAAATACAGCGAAATTGTAAAAAATAAAATAAAATAAAAAAATCCAGGGACTCAATGTCATTTGATCAGTTATTATTTTTGTTGTGTTTTGGGTTTGCTGGTGTTTCCAGAGACCAATTTCTCACATTTCTTTGATGTTCTGATGATTTTTATTAGGATTTTATAAACCAAAGGTCATCGTGATCATCTGTTTTGTTGCAATGTCTCTGGAACAAACAGGGGAATCCTTGCAAAATTTGTGTTTTATAAATCTCAAATTTGCATTATTCTGTCAGTGTACTGAGACTTTCATCTTACCTGAAACTGCTCACTGAGACTGAAGTTTGGTCTAACAAAGTCTTGACCTAAAGATCAAACAGATTATGTTTGATCTTTTCACATCAATCATACATCTATGCCAAGATATATTTCAAACTCTGCAGTCTACACATAGTTGCCACACAACCCTTGTCTTAACCTGAGGCTACAGCAAGAATGAATAAAAGTGATGCCAAACATACCAGAAAACTTGCTTTAAAGGCCAATCTGATCTCTCAAGGAACCAATTTGTTTCCTTATTTGTGCCATTTTTTTTTTTACATCTCCATAAATTTACAAAGAATTGGGGCCAACAAGATAAAGTTTTTATACACAATATGAACTAATATAAATAACAGCATATTGACAGATTTTATTACTATGTTTAATGACAAATAAAGAAGCAGGGACATGCAGCATATGTTTTTCTTGTAATACACCATTTTACACTTGCTACAAATTCTGTAGCTTTAATGCCACACTAAATTCTTGAGAGAGAATTGAAAAGTTATCAGAAAGACAGAGTGGTTCAGGTGAACTCGTCGCTCTAATTCCAGTATTGCAAATCTTGTCACACTCAGATTGGAAAAATTGCAGCTGCTCTTGAAGATTAGCATATGGAAAACAACTGCAGACCCCAAGAGGCAGCAAAATGTGCAAGAACAAGAAAGAAGAGAGTGACATTAACTTTTTTTTTTTTATATTTTCCAAATTTCCACTGTTGTTAATTCTATCTTTCTTGTCATGCCAACTTTATTGTGTAAGACATGTGGAAGGGGAAATAATTCATATTAAAGTTTGTCTTATGTTTTTTATTGTTGCTCAAAGACATGAAAATACTTCATGTTATTCTACTCTGCGAGATAACCTACATCTGTTGGGAGTTATAATGGAGAACTTTTATTACTTTTATTGTCCCTCAGTGGGAAAATCAGGTATGTCAGCAGCACAGTGCAGGTAAGTCATTCAAAGTCAAAAAAGTAAATATCTAACATAATAATGCATACGTTAAATGAACCACGTTGGTCTCTAATTGATTCTCAGGAACTGTTGGGCTCAGGGCCGTCCCAGGTTAAAACCTTGAGAGATGATTCTGTTTTTTAATGCGTTTGTCCCAAACCGTATCGATACGTTGCTGTGTGCACCCTCTGCTTTTGAATGCATTAAGAAATAAAAAAAAATAAAAAATTCACCGTAGATCTTTTAGAATAACTTTTTATTTTTTTTGTAAAGACCCTGTGATTGCACTGGCCATAAACACAAACGTTATTTTATTTTTATTTTTTTTATTATTTATTTATTTATTATTTTTTTGTAACTGCAAAGCACAGTTTGTACGTTTGTGGGCAAAATATTTTATTTCATCTAGTAGTTTTCCGAAATGCTCAAAAAAAAAAAAAAAAAAAAAAAAAACACAAGCTACTGACTGAAGTGATCTGAGCTGACGCTTCTCTTTTGTCCAATCCAAGCAAACAGCAACTAAAGTTTGCCATTGTTAATGGCTCTGGCTGGTTTCTTGCCTCTGCTTTGCTTTCAAGGCTTGTGTCAAACCCTCTTCCATATAGTTAGTGGAGTGTGGTAGCGACAACACTGGCTTAAAAAAACAACTTCAAGCATAACGCTGCGCATTCTTGTGTCCGGTAACATTACACTCAGGTACCATTTAAGGGGGGTAGCTGAGGGAAACATTTGAAGAAACACCTATCAGAGATAATTTTATTTTAATGAGAACCACTGTAGCCTGTTCCCACTGTGGCAGTCACAGCAGCTGTTAAGCAGCGTTGTGCTTTACACCCAGCCAAATGTCTTATATTGAATTCAATCAACTTTGTTTACAAAACACTGTTCTCAGCACAGCAAATGTCAAAGAACTCCCCCCGCCCCAGGGATGGGTGCTAACAGCCTTGAGTGCTAACCCTGTTTCTCATCTCTCTACGGTATGCAATCCTGCCCAGAAACAAAGGAGGAAAACTTATAGCAGAACACCAGAAAGTGTTGGCCTGGAAGCATAACGCATTAGGCTTCCACATTTTAAATAATGCAATTTACATGAAGTTGCCAAACAGGCAGCACACCTGTCAAACCATGTTCGTTTGATATTTATTCATGTGAGCAAATAACTTTTTCATGTTTCATGCACCTTTTCACCCTGGAACCTGTGAACAGAGAGAAAAATAAAAGCGTATTGCTTGACCAGTTTGAGTCCAGTTTCACCCCATGCCACTCATGATTTAAATCTGGAAATTGCCTGTGCTACATAACAACCATCTCCCACTGCGAAGAGAGAATGCTGAGCAGAACAAGATGGCTGTTAATGTTAATTCACTATTTGGAATCGTTAGTTTATTTATTTATTTATTACATTTGTTTTACAGAAGGTACCTGCAATTCCATGCATAGGCTAAACGCACAAGACCAAGGAAAATCACTGTTTTTTTTTTTTTCGATACTGTGTTCAATGTTTTAAAATGCCACGTTTACAGCTGCCATATTTGAGAATTTGTTAAAATGAAAGAGAATTAGATTTTTTAAACATCTGTTTTAAAGCTGAAAAAGGAACGTGTTGCACACACACTAAATTCAGCAAAGATTCAACATGATCTAAAACGATGTCAGGCGAGGCTTTAGATGACTAAGCCAGTTACTGCAATATAAATATTACACCAACAAACTCAAACTATTTTTAAATGAAGGACCAAAGAATTCTCTGTGAAAGAGGGTTTCATCTCTCTCTAGCCAAAGAAACATATAATCTTCCAAAGCGCATATTTTCAAACTGATTTCATCTAAAAAGAATCAAATTACACAACAAGAGAAACATCATTAGACAAGCTTTTCAGCGTGTGTTCATCAAGGGACCACTCTCTTCTCATATAAAAGACCCCTGTGGAATTTTGTTGCCAGGGTTAGAGAAGCTTGAGGTAGAAGAGAAATGAAATGGTGCAGCAGATTTCCACAGGCAAACTAAGTGTGTCTTGTAGATATGTGTGTACCCTTCGTCCTGCGAATGTGAAAGAGGGAGTGCAGAGTGGTTGAGATTGGAAGATGTTACAATTGCCCACAGCAAGTAGCTGCATCAACTCTCCCTTCAAAACTTGAAAGGCCTGCTGGTCCTCTCTCATGTCTCTTGTCATCACAGTGGTCCACACTGGCAGGGGGTCCCCTCTACGTCCATGTCATTAGCTGAGCCCCCAGCAAGATGCCTTTCTACTCTTGACTCCCACTTTCCTGTTCTTTATGACCAGCAGTACATAAAACGAAAGAGGGTGATCGAATTTTTTTTTTTTTTTTTTTTTTTTCTAACTTTGAAGGTCATAAGCACCATCAATGTTTGGTTAAGATAAAAAAAAAAAATGGGGTTTTAATTTAGAAATAAGTAAAGCTTTCTTTGTTTTCTTCTTCTTCTTTTTTTTCTCGGTCACATAGCATACTGTCATCTGGAATCATTTTCATTTTTCAAGAAATGAGACCAGTGGCTGAAAGCCTCTTCTTAAATCATAAACGTCCTCTGTATGGAGAGCCATTTCAGCCAAAATTAAATAAATAAATAGGGAAAATATTTATTTATTTATTTATTTAAATTTAATTCAATTTAATTATTATTTAATTTTGGCTGAAATGGTTCTCCATAGACCTGCAACAGAAAGGTGTTCTGAATATTAAATTGAGAGAAAACATTTAGTGAAAATAAAAGCATCTTTTGTTTTCACCACATAATCTGACAAGTAACAAGCACAGGGAAAACAGAGTTTTCACAAACATTTGTTGGTAGATGTAATATATGACAAATGATAAATGACTTGTACTTTTATGGCAGTTTATTAAGTCCAGAGGACGCCAGATCACTTCACACTATCTTCAGTCATTCACTCATTCATGCACACACACATTCACACACTGATGGCAAGTTACTACCTTATAGCCACAGCTGCCCCGGGGCAGCCTGAGAGAAGTGAGTCCGCAACGCAAACCGATGACCCACAGATTACAGGATGAACTCCTGCTGCTGTCACCACTGTTGCCCCTACAAAACACAGTAATGTAATTATACCTTAGTACTACAGCAGTTAAAAATATAAGCTTTATTTTTCCCACCCAGTTTCAGTATTTGTTATACATTTTTAGATCTGAAACATGAGGTGGGTAAAAAAAAGTGAGATAGCATTTATGAAAATGATTCCGTAGCATTAATGACCTGTACTAAAATTACACTTTTAATTAAACGTACACTCAAAATGGAGGTCAGACTAGATTCACCAGAAATATCTAATATGATGAATTGTTGTAAGAGAAAGGCACAGAAGATAAAACTCAGTGTAAAGGAAGGTTAATTTGAACTAAATGACACTGTCTTTGCAGATCATTAACATGTTGTATATACCAGAACACGTGCGGTTAAATCTACACAGTTCACAACTGGCAGTTTTCTCTGTGTCAGGTTTACATTTGTTGACAATTAGTGAGCCAATGTTCCCCACACAAGGTCCAAAATATCACCTCTGTCAGAACCAGGACTAAGTAGTTGTAACTGTGACAGACACTTGGACATTTTCTCACACTCAGATGTCTCCTTCGAGGAAATAGATGCTAACACCTTTTATTCTTTCATCTCTTCTTCTCTCCAGATCTCAAGCCTATTATTTTCTCACTTCGGTCAAAGCTCTTACAAGGCAATCATGGAGAAAGTCAAAGAGGTAAAAATAGTTATATAATGTGGCATCGCACAAGGATTTGTCTCAGCTGACTGAGAACAAGATTCCGTTTCTTCATTCAACATTAACATAATCTTCCGTGATCCATCTGACCCAGTGCAGTGCCCTCTCATCTACAGAACAGCTTAGAGAGATGACTGTGTGCTTTGACAGTGCAGATTATTGAGCATGTCAGTTGACATTCTTTTGCTCTAATGTACATTGAAATTCAAATACATATACATATATGCATACATGCACCAGACAAAAGGCACACACAGACGTTTTTTCTCACTGTGTGGCGTTGAATAAGAGCAAACTTCTCTTGTTTTAGGTCAGTTAGAAATTAACAACATTACTTTTGATTTGCTAATTGCCAGAAAACTTAGTGAAAACCTTTTTTAGAGATACATTTGGTCAGTGTCTTTTAAACTGTTTAAAAGTCACAATAGTTTGCTGGAGTTCTGGCCCCTTCATCCTGACAGAACTGGAGTAACTCACTCAATCACTCATACCTTAAAGCTGAGGTTAGGGGTTTGTGATGGCCATGCCAAAACATTGACTCTGTTGTCCTTAACCCTCCCGCAGTCTTAAGAGAAGGGGTTATGTAGACCCCACAAGAGTTTTACTCTGTGCGCAGTCTGGCAGGGGCGCACTGACGTTGTGTTTTATGATATTTTCACCACTGTCTGACTGTGACATTTGCAGCACTTCTCATGAGCGTTACACAAAGACAGCGGGAGATTTTAGCCACTTTATAACCACTTCCATTCTATTCTATTGTCACTGAGATTTTTTTTTTTACCACCTTTCCTGGCTGGACAGGCAAAGAAGGATTTGATTCATGTGATGAGGCATTGTCCTGCATAAAATCCTTTGAAAGATAAAGCACTGTTTGAAGAAAATATCTTCTAAAACCTAGCAGTAGGTTTGGGAGTTGATATTAATCTTAAAGTGAATAAATGTAGAACCATCTCAAACCAGAACCAGTACTTATCCATGTCCACCTTGTGCCCACTAGTGTTCCTCCACAGTTCCATCCATCCATCCATCCATCCATCCATCCATCCATCCATCCATCCATCCATCCATCCATCCATCCATCCATCCATCCATCCATCCATACACTATCTTACACGCTTGTCCCTAGTGGGGTCGTGAGTTGTGCTGGTGCCCATCTCCAGCAGTCCAGTTTCATCCGTTTTTTTTTTTTTTTTTTTTTTTTTTTTTTGGTTTAATAAAAATCCATCAAGCTTCGCATATGTATTTACATACACAAAAGTATATTTCGCATATGTAAATACACAAGTAAAATCTGACAATAATATGAACATTCAGGTGTGACACGGCAATCTTTGCCAAATGCTCTCCTGCTTTGTTCTTTCTGCGACAGTGAAACAAAAATGCCAACATGTTGATAATATTTGACCTCATTTACATATGGTGTACCTTGATAGTAACAGGCACAGACTGCCTTTCTGGCATTTAAATTTCTTAAGTGTACTGGGTGGCACCAGACCTTTGCAAGCTGCTTTGTCTTTCCCACCATATGGCATCTTGACAGTGTTTTCCTCGCTAATTAATCCTTAACACATATGCCAGGTCCAAATCACTGTAATGTCAAGCTACATGCTGTATCCTTGCTGCATCAAAAATAAGCTGCCACACAGTATGCTAGCAAAAGGAAGCATTTCACTTTACTTCAGGTACGACAAATACTATTCTGTTTTTCCCGTAAAAATCTGATTGTAGATTGAAGAATTTGCCTCAAGAAAAAATGGTGCTAAAATTGTTTTAGATGTCAGCTCTGCACCACATTACACTGCTTTCCCTTTCTTTCTGTTTCTGTCTGAGATACTTTCACTACCTGAAAACTGATTAAAAAAATAATCACATGCTAAAATGAATTGTTGATATAAATAAATGTAAATGTAAAACATGGCTGTCAAAATTAGTTTGCAATGAATCATTTAAAATAAAATGACTTTACTAAACATGTTAGGAAGTCCAAAAATTATAGCAAACATTTCTTAAGGGATTTCCAGTGTAATCTCTAAGCTTTTGACAAGTCTTAACATAAAAGTTAAGCAATACTTCTTGGTAACTAATCTTTATTTGTAGAGAAAACACATTTATGGATTGAGCAGTAGATCCTCCTGACTACCAGTAGTTCATTTTTGTCCTTTGTAGAGGACATTTCTAAACTTGAATATCTCCCAGCCCCTGCATTCTACTGAATTAATTCATTTTGGTATCTAGAGAGGACATTTAGGGCTTTTCAATGATACCACATGTGAAGGGGTGGGACTTTTGTACGTACCTTTTTCTAATTCATAAAAATGGCGTTCATCAGTAATAACACATTTTATGGGAAGAGACAAAGTAAGTGCATAAAACCTTTTATTACCTTACAAAGAATGTGGGATTTAAAAAAAAATGGTGATTGGACAATATTTTTTTTCCTGGTAGTCAGGAGGATATGGGTTATGCCCATGGAAAACTTACCAAAACCTTTCTGCCGATATCAAATTGATTATTGTGTTATTGACTTTTGTTTGGCGACATTTATTGGATTAGATTATGCAATTTTACTGCCAAATTCCAGAGGTTTTACCCAACAAAGCCCTTTCTGTCTGGATGAGCGCTGACATCTTTGAGGACGATATTTGGTTGCTACGAATGGAGGTATGGTATTACCACAGGCTTTACCACATTGCTTTTACTGATAACAAGTCTTGTTTTTCCAATGACAAAGTCGCTTCCACAAAAGGGTGTTCAGAACATGTAGAGAGCATTTTCCATAGGCTTTTATTAATTAGAATGAGTAAAATTCTAATTAGATCGCTTTTCTCTGACTTAATGAATTATATCAAACAGTGTCAGATGATTAACCACTCTCTGCACTTGTCAATGACAGTATTCCTTAAAGTCTTCTGAGATGGGGTGAATAAGAATGCATGGTTCTTTATGTGACTTCTTTTGCTAGATGACTGTGGTTCTTTTTTGGCATGGACAAAGTGATGTTGTCTCAGTTCTTCACTTTTAGCACCTTACATTTCATTCTCCCCCTCCTTATCTTCCTGTTTGCGTTGGGACAACTCTGCACATTAATTTGGCAAGGAAAAAGAAGAAGAACAAGGATAAATGCTTCTCATGCCTTAACACCTTGCATCTATTGATTCAGCAATATGAAGTCATATCCCTCATTTCCACTGTCTTTCCCTCCACCTGTAGCTCACACAAGCCAACCAGGTATGTTGAAGAGAAAATTAATCACTTTTACTTTGGCTCAATGAACTTTAGGTCTTTCTTGTGTGCACAGAAAGATTTGGCAAATAAGCTCAAGTAAAAAAAAAAAAAAAGCCTTGTAGGAAAATGTGATCTCCCTGGTTTAAAGTTGTGCTCTAGCCCTTTATTATTGTTGGCCACTGAGCAGATAAATTAAAAAGGCACAGTGTGTACAACGGAAACATCTCACTCCGGAACAACACATTTATCCTTGGTGATTTGAATAGATTAATCCCGATCCCTGACAAAAGCAAAGTCTCATGTGTGATTTTTAGTCATCAAATTAACAAGATTCCATTACTGTCAGTAAACCAGACCAAGAAAAGAAATGCATACATTAGGAAGAAATGACTATGCGTGACCAAGCACACTGCCAGACAAAACTATAGATGTGAGTACGAAAATTAACAATTTAACCAAAAGATCAAGATATTGTTGACCTATTTTTGTAAAACCACTCAGACATTTTTATCTTTTATAAAATGCAAATGGGACAAAAAAGAAATCAATGGTCCCATTCTCTTTTTATTTTGCATTTAATGCTAATGCATTTAATGCATTTCTATCTGCAGTTCTACCTCTTTTAAAGATAAACTATCTGATAATCTCATTTATTGAAAGAGGAAATGACACCTAACTTTAGATTTGCAAAATTGTATCTGAACAAAAACTCAAGCATTGTGGCTAGTATGTCTTGTACAGAAGAGATTAAAGAACAGTTTGTAATCCATAAAGTACAGAACACTGACAAGCAAAATATTTTATTTGCATCACTGATCCAACCAGGAGGGAATGTATATATAAAAATTAAACATACAATGCATTGTTGTTAGTTACACTTTGGCCATATTTCACCAAACAGAAGCATCCAATGATTCACAAAACAAGGCTGAAAAAGACTGAAAAAGTTTGTTTACTATTCTGCTCAGGTTTTATTTGATGATTTTTAAGTCTTGGTAATGACCAGATAATTTAAGTTTTGATTTGTTTCTCATGTAAAAAAATCCTAAAATTAAAATAGTGTCCACTTTCCTTTTGCCACTTCTGTTTAAGTATTCTGTATATTACAAAAGCAGAGCATTCAATATACGTTTTCTGTTACTTTCCGATATCGGTATGCTGAATCTGTAATTTGTCCCCTAACACAGCTTGCAAGGTTGCATCCATGTGGTCAGGTGCGCAGGGCCTTGACCGGTTGATGTTGAGCTTCCTTGCACACTAAGGAGTCTGGCACTCAGGTCAGTTGTAATGGCCGAAGCCAGATGGTACCTATCCACTGGGGACGGAGGACACAGACACGCTGGTCACAGTTTAACTTTGGAGGTTGCATATTCTAGCATTATTTAATACTTGATTACATGCATCATTTATCACAATTATGTCTTGATAAAAGTTTGATGCAAAACATAGCAGGGACATGCTGAATATTCAAACTTTGCCCTCTCCTGTCTAATCAACCTCAAACAGCGGAGCAAGGGGAGCGGGAGCTGAAACAAAGAAAAACAGAAGTTAAGATCAGCAAAAATGACTTTGATGATACAATTGCGTATTAAACTAGCTGATCATATTTCTTACATGTGGAATATTATTTTCGTATTACATGAAAACAATCTATATTGCGCTTTACTTTTTTCTGCTTAACAGCAAAAAAAAAAAAAAAAAAAAGCTTTTGAATATTTGTCTGTTTTTTGGAGTTTATGAAGATACATAGACAATTAAAATATGATTAAGATTTTATGTGATGTATAGATTGCATCAGATTGATAAACATTCACACTTGTGGCTGTAAACCTTTAGTTTTTTTAGTCAATGATATTGATAATATTTATATGTTATTTGCAAACTACTTCTTCTATTTTATTCTAGTGAATAAACAGTAGCTTAGTTCAAAAGGAGCACTCTTTGTAAAGATGATCATAGGCGCTAAATATTGCCAGGCTGCTCATCTTCCCTTTTGAATAATTCAGAAATAAATAAAACAAAACAAAAAAGAAAAATGTATTCTTATGAAAATACATAAAGAATATCAGGGTTTGAGGTTTGGCAAAGTAACAATAGATGGATGTTGTTGCAGATGCATTTACATTTTGATTGGATTATGTAAAACAAAAGTTGAATTCAAAATCCATTTGACTGAAACTCAGCGAAGGCTATCTGGGGACAGAGACATCATTATGAATATTAATTGTTAATAATTATCCACCCCCTCAGGGTAACTAATTTTTCAGGGCAGAAGATTTAGAGAGATAAAAAAAAATGCATGTCGCAAGATGGAAAGAGCGAAGCATAAGAGAGAGAAAAGAACAGCATCTATATCTTTACTGACACTTGCAGATTTTTCTTAACTTCTGCTGAAAACTCTCTGTTGTATACGTTGCTTAAGGACTTGAGGTATTAACATGAAATCCAGATTAGTGTCAGACCATCTGCTTTAAAATATTTGTATCCACACAGAGGATTTCATTTAATACCAAGACTGTCAGGAGAAGTGTCACATTTTGTAAGCACGGCTGTCCATGTTGAAGCCCCAAAGACTGTTCAATTATTTCAAATAATTCTTTATGGCTGATGAAACGTCGGTGAATCTTTGAGTTTCTGTGAAATGATTCCCCAAATGTGAAGCACGGTCTGAGAAAATCGTTTTTTTTTTTTTTTTTACATTCATATTTTTCCACTGCAACTGTTGAAAAACACGATAACATGTTAAAACGTATTCTGTTGCTGGAGATTCAGTGATATGGACAAAAAATATATCATGATGTTTTTTTTCTGAATTTAATCATTTAAATATCATGAGATTTATTATTATTATTATTATTATTATTATTATTATTATTATTATTGATCAATAATAACACTTTGACATTTTGAACGACAACTAAAAAATCATGCAAATTAAATTCACACTACTGATTTTAATCAGTCTTGCTCAATGGTTTCCACCTTATTGCATGTTATGCCAAATGTGTTATCTGTTTTATTGAATTTTAAAGCTGGTGTGTACAATCGTTACTGATATTTTCTGTCTCTCAGTAAATTACAAAAATGGTTTTATTGTCCAGCACAGTATGAGACTGAATAATTTTCCATCATATTTCTTTCATTAAAATGTAAATGATAATAATATTATTATTATTATTATTATTATTATTATTATTATTATTATTATTATTAATAATAATAATAATAATAATAATAATAATAATAATAATAATAATAATAATAATAATAATAATAATAATGCAAAAGATCAGAATGCAAAAAGGAGTTTTATTAAAAATGCGGGAGAAAACTTCTGGATCAATACAACCTGGTGGGCTGGCCCTTTGAAAATAATCTGACTCTGAAAGCTGCAAAGGCAAAGGAGTTATGAAATGATTGAAGTCTTGTCATTTTTGGGAAGAGAAGTATCAATTTACTGGTAACCATTTAAGAAAAAATAGGAGAAACACTGCTTACTGTCAGTGTTTCAGTTAAGTTTCTGGTCCACATGCAAGGCTCTCAGGAGACAGCAGTAAAAGTAATAGATTTATTGTACAAGGAATCTGCAATTGGTAATGGTCTTGATCTCGCGGTTGATTCTGCTGCTCGCAAAACAGTAACTGTAGGGAAAAGGGAGATGGTGAGGCTGAGAAGGTAACAGAGATTGTGGAGGTTGAAGTAATGAGCTTATGGCAGGTGGTGAAGGAAGACGCCAGGGAGGAGTGAGCAGAGCCTGGAGTGCTAGGTTTGTGTGGCAGGTGATCGGGGAAGCCGGAGCTGATCTGACAGATGGCGGCAGGAAGAGCGTTGGAGGGCGGACAGGACAGGTTGGTTCGATGGATGTGTAGATGATTGAGGAGCTTGTGGTTTCCGGCCGTGGTTGAAAATACAGAAGGTTGTGGAGCGAGAGATAATTGTGGAGGCATCCAGGAAGTGACGCGGAGGTCAATTTCCAGGAAACAAAGAGGTACCTTCAGGAATGGAGGACAAAATGAGAGTGAGAATAAACAGGAACAACAAGGAAATTTACAGGGGGGGTAGAAGTACTGCAGAGGAAAACACTCAGGAGTCGAAGAACCTGCAGCACAAAGCAGGTGCATGGGAGCACCCAGCTCTCACCTGCAGTCCAGGGAAAACCTGCAGCTCCAGCATGGACAGAAAACTACACAAACAAACAGAATCAAATTCTGAAATTTGCACATGTAAGAAAGGCAACACAGTTACTGTTTTTTACCGAAGTCATTCAGAAAAGCCTGCCTGTTGCATGAGATTGCTTGTACACTTCAGAACTGCATCCTACTACCTATCAGGGTCTTGGAGTAAGAAAAATCCAAACAACTCTCCAGGTTGATAAAGGGAAATGCCAAAGCATTCCCAGGTCCAGTGAGGTGCGGTGAGGTTCATGACCGGTGAGGAACTGACTTCCTCAGAGTTGGAAGAACAAATCCAAAATCCAGTGTAGAAGCTTGTATTTAAATTTTGACTAACTCATTGAAGCATTTAATTATGCTTTAATCATTTTTGTATAATTTAACAATATGACAACACGGAAATGCTTTAATCATTTTTGTATAATTTAACAATATGACAACACGGAAAAAAAAAAAAATTAACATATGGTCAAATTATTTTTTAAATTATTTGTATTAATTTCATTTTACTGTGTATTTTGGCTGACCTCTCTATTTCCTGATTAAAATTAAAAATAATGTATGACCTTACCTATATTTTCATATGAAGTCCATGCATGTCTCATTCTCCACCAATATCTCTGGCACTGTGATTTAAAAACACGTTCTTGCTTGTCTCTCATTTTCCTCTCACTTTTAACAACCAGGCAGCTTCAATGGGGATGATCACCAAGGAGTAAGTGCATCTTTTTTGTATTTTTCTGACTGCTTCCAGTCTTTTCAAAGTGTAGAAGAAGAGGACCCGTTGTGCCAGTGGGGTCCATCACTGCCCTCTATCAGAGAGGCACGGTACTTTTTGCCTCACCCTTTTGCATTTTCGCTGTGCATTTATGGCCAATCAAGAAGACTATGCGTCATTCACATTCATTTAATATATAGGACAGACTGTGGAACGTCGACGTATGAATGTGTAATTTATCAAATGCATTGACGTGAGGAGAGAAAGCAACAGGCATGCACCAGCTGCTTGGTTCATTTACACCTCAGGCTTCTTCCATGTAATTGAAAAAGTTGTAATTCAGCCATTTTGACCATAAAGATGTTGCTATTACCAAGAGATATAGCAAAAAAAAAACATTTAGAAAGTAAATTGGACAAAAATATTTTCTGTCATCATTATTAGTTTTACTTTCCATTTTTCTTTTTTGGATCGCCCTTGACTGCACATCACTGCCAAAGCCACAGGGAACGTATAATCCTAGTTCTGGGTCTGTGTGAGGTTCCTCCCCAAGTAGGATGTACATAGAAAATTATACTGAATTCATCCCAATCAAATGGCTGAACAATCTTAACTAACTTATTTTGATTCACTACAAAAGCACTACAGGTGATGGAGTTGCTAGCTTTCATCCTGAGGCGGAGAAAGGTCATTTCCACAACTTGTTTCTAGGATCCTGTTCTTTTTATCATGGTGTATTATTGAGTCTCATAACCATCAGTGATGGTTGGGATGTAGATGGTAACAGTCACTGAGAGCTTCGGGTTTTGCCTAAGCTGTTTCCCCAGGGTGCAGCACATGCTCTAGGATTTTCTTGTTGTTTATAGAATAATAAAGCGCACACAAAACCAACTCCAGTTGGTTTCAGGTCCACTGAGATCATGAGTGTAAATGTTTCTGGCTCTTAAACGTAGTAAAACATTTGCTTTGCTCTGGCTGGGGATGACACATTCAGAGGTTTGGCATGGCAAGAACCAGTAGCTGCTCATTTTAATCTTACAACAGCGCCTGACTGGAGGAAGAAAAGATGGATAATTTTTCATGTTTTCTGTCTCTGAGGCTACTGTGAATTTTAAATGTGTTTTCTTAGTAAAAAAAAAAATATGGAGACATGAATTATAGAAATAAAACTGACGAGGTGTCAATTTTACAGGTCGAAAATTAATGGGCCTTGACCAAAGTTGTAAGTTGCTGCTGGGGGATGCTCACCTTGAAGCAAATTAAGTGTCTGAGCATGAATACTTTAAACTTTAGTGGGTTCTTAATTACTTATAAAATAATACCAACTGTTGGCTTAAAAATTTTATTCTTAGCTTACCTTGGATGCCAGTGGAGACGACACAGCAAAAATATGTTAAATAATAATGTTTGACTCTTAAGCCTTGATGACAAATAAGTGGTTTCACAAATTCTGACAGCATGTTGCCACCTTACATTCTTCTTACGTTGTAGATGATAATAATTACTAAAGCATATGCCTAAATTCTACCAAGATATTAATTTGCAATACATTATTAACCCCCTTTGTCCATGAAATTAACATACCCCATGGTCAAAAACATACTTGCTGTGATTAGTAATTCTAAACTGACCTTAAAGCAAAATCCAACCTTAGTGTTTTACCTGTACCTTAAGCCCTACTCCTGTCTTATCTGTGGAAATGAAAGATTAGGCATTGCAAATTGTTTCCGTACTGCATAAAGACGGGGAAGAGGCATGGAGTTCCGAGAATTTTTCACAGACATATTTCAAAATGATTCAAGTAAGATTACTACTGGTAAATAAAAATAAATATTAATACTTTTCGAAAAATATCTAGCTTGCAGATTTCCCATGACACATGATCAGTCCAAATCTACAAGGTCTCCACAGAAGCAGACCAGACATGTGTGGGAATCTGCCTGACATGGACAGATACACACAAACACTGATGCAATTAACAATAAATACCAGGCAAGAAAGTTTGACAAAAAGCTTCTTGAAGCATGTCTTTCACCTCCGTAGTCCTTTAGCAATAGAAATGTGTGTTCTTTATTCAACTCTGACTGTGGTTTATTAAAAAGAGTAAAGCTACTCTTTTAAGCAGAGTGTCTTCTTTCCTTTGGAGCTGTTTCTACCAAGAGCCTGATAAAAGCTTTCCTTTCCCCCCACCTGTTACTCTTCAAACCACAAGTAAACCAACTTTGTGCACTGCTGGGAAATGATGCAACTATGAATTCTTAAGGATAATTTACTAAATGTTTTAGCCTACAAATATTAGGAATTTTATACTATATTCTGAACTTAACCGGGATTCGGTAAAAAGAAGCTGAAATTGGACAAATATCTTCTTTGAACATTAACACCCTGTGTACAGCATTTTTGAAGGCATTTCAGAGATTTTTTTTGTTTCCCCTTCATGATTAACTCGAGTGTGTGCGAAGGATTCAGTTTTTGCCTGAATAAGACAGAATCTGCCAAATAAGTCGTGCACTAGCAAGGTTCTGTCTTCTTTATACCCAATGTCATGACTAGGCCTGTAACAATAGAGAAAAAAAAAAGATTTGTTATTTTAGCAATTATATAACAACTTCAGGTATGACAGTGGCAGCTGCAGCAGTTTGCTTTGGTACATTGCAAGCCATCTATGTGGAGCAAGTCTCACTCAGTTTCTTCCCAAAAAGTCCTGTCTTTGCTATAATTTGAGTACAAGGTACTTAAATAAGCTGACCTAAAACTGACTGACAGCAGAGGAAAAAGTGGTTTATTTGAGAGAATAGTTTGAACAAAACAATTGTGCCTCTCCAGTGAATCTGCTCAGTCAGGAGGAGTCATTGTTGGGAGATATATTAATGGGGGCCCAGACAATACTTCTAAAGATCTTCAAGAGGAGGTGAATAATGGGCATGCTGCTTCCAGAAAGAAGCCCTGTGGTGGAGAGTCCAAAGTGAGCCAGTGATTCTAAGATGAATGGGGGAGAGAGGGGAGGCAGGGTTGATAGAAGAAAATGTTGGAGCGTCCAGTCATAGCTTTTGTCCAGCCAAGAGCCGGTGAGACTTGTAGTCTTATGGCTCGCTCGGTCACTTCGCCACAAAGAGATCTCCCAAAATCGTTGACCTGTCAGGAAGATAATGTCTCAACTGGCCTTGAATACCGACTTAATGATAAGAAGATGGCACACAGCTGCAATGACTGCAAACTGCGACTGGAGTTCCCCTGACTGGAGAGAATGGGTAAACCACCTGAGAAAACTAGTGAAGCAAGGGAGAGGCAGAAAGGGGAGAAGGACACGTCCAGGACTGACCAAGTGACGATCGAAGCTCATTGAGGTTGTATGTGGACAGTTTGCAGATTTGTGATGCTGTGTTTTCTGATCACATGCCAATTTCAAGGACAGACTTTAGATGACCTTTGACGTGTTGGGGGGAAAAAGAGAAAATAGGAAGACAGTAGGGATATTTATCAGAGCACTGCAAAAACTGAAAAAAATATTTTTCAGAAGTTTCATCACTAGCCACATGTACTCTTCAGCTTATAGAATGGTGTTGTGCAACCATTGATAAAAAAACAAAAAACAAACAATAAAAATCAGGTCTTCACTTGCAGAAATACTGGAGAAAGTTATTTTACACAATTACACTATATTTTTTTATAGAGAAATTATATTCCTGATGTGTTTCAGTCCGATTTTAAAAAAGCTTCAATCCACAGAATCTGCTGTTATAAGGGATTTTATTTATATCATAATTATGTTGTCCTTGTGGTATTAAACATTAAGACTGCTGATGATACAGAGGATCTTTGCTTTTTAATTTCTTGTCTTAAGCACTAAGCGTAGTAAAATGTGCAACCTTGGAGTGGTTTTGTTCTCACTTGACTGATAGAACCTTTTATGATTTAATGAGTTTGTGTCATTTCTGTGTCTTTTGGCAGTGGCGCTCTGTACTTGGACCTCTTCTTCTTTGTTGTATCTCTCACCCATGGGTTCCATTTTGAGAAAATTTTGTATTTCATTTCATTGTTATGCTGATGACTGTCAGGTCTACATCACCGTTAATAAAAAAAAACAAAAAACAAAAAAAACATGATCCTCACTCATTCTTTGCTACAGTCCCTAAATTAAATCAGAGATTGGATGATGGTACATTTGTGGAGCTTCAATGATAAAAAGTCTAAGGTTACATTGTTCTACATAAGTGGTCCTTGTACAATCCTTGTGGATCTTGGTCTTTGACTCAAAATCCACCATCACCAATCAAGACCATTTTGTGCAGGTATTTTTTAAAAGATCATCCATGCTTTCATTAGCTCATGCCTCAATTATTTGTAATTTATTTGATTTACTTCACCCATAAACTCATATTCTCTTTTGCGGCCATGTCCCTTCATTTATGGAATGAGTTGTCTCTACATGTTAGTCAGACTCCTTCACATTTTAAAATCCTTTTGAAGACTCATCTTTTTTCAACACAGCATTAGTTTGTTCTTTTGTTTGACTTGCTGTGCTGTCTAAAGCAAAATGTATGTCTGTTTTTTCTTTCACTGGTTTCCCCCCGCCCATTCTTCTCTCATTTTACAGCACTTTGTTCAACCATTTCTGCTGTTTTAAAATGTGCTTTAGAAGCACATTGGACTGGATAAAAGCAGTATGTGAACGGTCCAATTTATTTTTTGCATCTGTTTCCCCCTGCTTTTATATTCTGTGACCAGGCTCCATTTTAATAAAAGCTAGATTAACTTTCACATTAAGTAGTAGGAAATTGCATGTGAAGCACAAAAAAACTGCGCCAACTAAAGAATTCATACATGCCTTAATGCCATGACAATCCTCATTGTGGAGACTAAGAGGTTCAAGTCTGAAACGAAGCTCTTCAAACATGCATATCCACACAAACCCTGTTTGAAATGGGCCAATTGTAATTTCAGCAAATTCCCCAAAGTCTTTTGACAACCCCCTTTTCAACGCCTTTCAGGGGCTTCGTCTGCTACCAAGAGATTTCAGTCACCACCACAGGGAATGGGAAGCTTTTCCCAACAGCAAATCATTAGACCGAGCCTCTATCGCGATGTATGAAGTATTTGAAAGCTGGGGAACTGAACTATTTCTGATCAAAGAGGATCTTACCGAAATCAGTTCTTGATGCTCCCTTGTCTCAGTCCTTCTACCTCTGAGTAATTTGTTTGTTTGTTTTTCTTTGTGTGCTTTTGAGAGCGCATTCTGTGATTAATCCAAAGTGGCATGAGAGCCAGAAGCTCATGGCACTCGGATCATGAATTATTCATGTTTTTCTCAGTTTACTAATTTGAAGCTTGTCTTTCATACAGCCCAGGATGAAAATTTGGTCTGGCCTCCCCGAAGGTTTACCAAACAGCTGGATGAGCTTTGAAGAGGTTAAGGTGAAGACAAATGGCATCTTGAGTGAAGATTTACGTAAATCTGCCTAAATGACAAAAAAAAAAAAAAATAGGCATTAATATCAGTAGGAAGTATTACGCCAGTAACAGCTGGAGAGAGCGGTGTCACAAGCCCCCTGCAATTCATACCTTTTACAGTAAAAAATGTAAAATCCCTTCTGCCTTTCACTGTCTAATCAAACGTTTAAGCCAGAAATTTAGCTGTTAAAATTTTGTGCTTTTTGCTACAGTATGTGTCAAAGTACCGGGTTGAGCCAAAATAAGGCAATGAGAAAATTATAGACACACAATAATTAGACCATGTGTTATTTTTTTATTCTTTTTTTTTTGGGAGATCATCTTCCACCCCCACGTCTCACCTCCAAAGCATTTTAGCTCTGACCTTGAAATAAGAAAAACAACTTGCAAAGAAAAACCTTTTTTTAATTGGATTTTAAATCAATATGTCTAACCTTCTAACTTCATGTAATTATTTCTTTCCGCTTAGTTCTTTCAAGCCGAATGTATCATCAAGGTGGGACCTACGTTTGGGCTCAGTGGTTGTGTTCAAGGCCCGGTGGTGTTGTTCGTGAAGTTTGGAGAATGAGTTCATGTAAAAGATTATTCCGTAAGACGCTTCTATAAATAACTAGTTTCTTAAAATCTGAAAATTCTCAGATTAAAGAATTTCCATGAAATCCCTATGTATCCTAAATCCATTCACCTAAAACTGATTAGGATTACTTGTCGCAGCATGACATGTACAGAGATTATCACTGATTAGTTATTCATTGTACTATGTCACAGCTGACATGCACAAAATAGTACTGATTCAAAATTATAGTCCCCATGCTACATGCTGTTATTACTGATCAATACAGCTTTGCATAATCTCAAACCAGAGATTTACAGCTTTTTCTACAAAAGAAGGTGCCCTTCTTTGATCACATCACTTGGCATGATAACCCCTTCCCCAGTGGCTGTGCTGCTTGTACTTTGCCTGTTTGTTCATGAATTACAGCTGCCAGCCATCATCTTGATATTCAGTGATAATTTCAGATAAAGTTTCATAAAGACCTAAATCGTTCCTCTGCGCTGCTGTCCCACTTGCATTAACCTCTGCATAATTAAATCAGAAACTTGTTTGAATTTGTCCTTCCTATTGTCCCCCCACTGAATTCAGTGTCCATGGCTAAGATTCTGTTCATCTGCCCTCATTTAAAGTAATTTCAGAGTTTGGCTCATGTAATGGAATTTCCATTCTTACCCGTGTGCACCCTGTCAGATGTCTATTTCCTAGTGAAGGCAGGGTAAATGGGGTCTGCCTTTTATTTATTTATTTATTTTTTAATAAAAACTCTGAACCAGATGAAATATTGCAGGAACTTAGAGTTTAGATTTATAACGAGAGCCTGAGCTGAACCCTACCTGAAATTCGGGTGGCGTCAGGCCAAAATTATTTGTTTGATGGTCGGGTTTGGGTTGGGCCTCTGCGGCGCGTCTAACACAGCACAGAGAAAACCAAATGAGAATGCACGACATAAAGTTGTGTTGAATTACTTATTATATTCTAAATAGTGGAGTTGGCAGCTTACCCTGTTGAGGAAGGAAACAGGGCAGAAGTTTATTAGACTGTAACAAGCGTCACAAAGCGCAGGCAGCCCAGCTCCGCTCTGCTCTGCTCCGCTCTGCTCTTTTCAATCACTGATCCCAGATGATTTGCTCTTGACTCACCGCTTGCAAAGAGAAACAAAGTGAAGCTGAGAGATAAAAGCGGGGGAAGTTACATTGCTAACTCAAATTATGGTCTAAAAACAAAAGCCGTAAAAGGTCAGTTAAAACAATATGCCGTGTTTACCTCTGGCTCAGGTTTGTAATTACAGATAACTAGTCGGGTCAGATTGGGCTCGGACAAAATGTCTACAGTCTCGGCCCAGGTCGGGTTGGTTCTTTTATCTAAATCTAACAGTGAGAACACCGATGTCAGTTGTTGACAAAAGTAAAATAAGATCAAAGTAAAATAAGAAATTCTGGCGCTTTTTAATAATGGCTATGTGTTTCAATTTAAAAGCAAGATTTGCAAACTACTTCTCTACATTTCTGTTGGTGTTTGTAGAACGACTGCATTACTAATAGTTCCTATGGTAACTGCTTCGAGCCTCATTATTGTGTTTATCTCCTACTCAGAGTTTTACTGTTAAAACACTCTCATTATGTAAAAATTTTTAACCTTATGAAATGATTTTGTTACTCAATGATATGTCATAATGTGGAATTGATTAAAGGCCTCACGTTGTGAGTAAATACTTGGCTTCTTAAAGATAATGTCTGTTGTCATTTTGGTTTTCTGCAGATCACTTAAACAATTTTACATCCGACAACAGTGCCCTCACTAAGCAGAAAAGCAGTCTTCAACTATTCAATTGTAGCAATTCAAGAATAGACGAGAAACAAGGAAAATCATATTATCGTTTATCTGTCGGGGCCAGCCATGGGCGGGAACAAGAACTGAACTACACTCAGACAATGAAAGAGACTGATTAGATCTCTGAACCCCAACATGCACAGCATTAACCCGTTTTCATGACGACTCCCAGGAAGCAGACGTTTCACAGCTGGATTATCCACGACATTGTAGAGCTACAAAAATCTGGCATGCAGTGGGATTCTTTGTCTTTGCCTGCAGCTCTCAACAGACTGCAGCACGCCATCCCAACCCCTTTTTAATAGGTGATGATGGAAGAAAAATAATTAACGGACTAAGCACAATAAAAATGCCAGTCCGCCTGAAAACAAAACGGACACCTTAAAACATTGTTCACCACTCAGATACATGGACTTCTCTCGGACAAATTATTTTTGATTCTACATATGAGCACAAAGCAAGTACAGTGGTGACCAGATCCCACTACTTGTTAGCAATCTGTGGCGTAGTATATACACAACCTGAGAACAATCAGAACATTCGAATTGCTTGGACCTGAATGAGCTTAATGTTTTATCAGAGTAAAAAGCACGCAGGGCTAAACAGCTTTAACATGTTTCTGCAGAAAGTGGAGTAGAAAGCAAAGAAAGACTGACTGTAATTGTTTAATTTCCAGTGTTCAAGTTGGCATCCCTTATTATAATAAATCAATAACATTTCCATGAATACTAATTGTGGTGTGGAGGCAATAGTTGGTGTGGGCGATAGGTGAGAATCTGATCAGGCCTCTGCCTTTCCTGCCCTACCCTAGAGAGGCCTGGTGGAAACTCTTTAAAGCAGAAGAGCGAAATCAATAGAAGATGTCAGAAAATAATGAACTTATTTGGAGCTTAATGTTCACATGCTGAAGGCTTTCTAATGTACAACGATGCACACAGGTACATAAAAAAAAATAGAATAACGTGAAAAGCAAAATATTCTTCGTCACTTATTTCAGAAAGTGAAAATTATTTGTATATTAATTTCACACAGAGTTAAATATTTCTAACCTTTTTATGACTATGGCTTTCAGATGATGAAAAACCCAAAATTCAGCATGTCAGCGAATTAGAAAGTCACATAATATAAATAAAACAGGATGTTCTAAACATAAGTTTAAAGCTTCTGAAAAGAATGTTCATTTCTATGCACTCAATACTTGGTCGGGCCTCTTTTTGCATGAATTACTGTATCCACACGGCGTGGCACAAACCCGACCAGCTTATAGCACAGCTGAGGCGTAGTAATGGACGCCCAAGTCGCTTTCATATGAATGTGTGGAGCTTCCACCCGGGGCAAAGACAGACATATCATGTTACATGAAAACTTTACTACTTTTGAAGCAAACGTTGATGTTTCTATGATGTTCAGTAAGAAATAAGGCAAATTGTCCTCTCCATGTTTAGAAACATATGAATTGAGTCGCCACCAGAAGATTCTCTGAGTATTCATGTTAGAAGTTGAAAAGATGTGTCTCATAAAATGCCATTTTACTTCTTAAATAATTTGGAGGAAGCGAGATAAATTTTCACTCATATTTTACAATTTGCCTTCTTTGCAGTTCTGTTAATATTACTAGTTATTTATTCTGTATGGTTTTATGAACTCAATATTTGATTTAAACTATTTTATAACATGTTGAGAACCAGATTTTATTATGTGTACGATGCAAAACTCTGAAATTAAAAGTGTGCATTTTCTTTTCCCTGTGGCAGTAAGTTGACAAATTTCTGTTTCTGAAAGTAAACTGCTTTTAACTCTATTTCCCTTTCTTTTTTCATAACACTGGTTCATTAAGCAAACTGCTTCGGAGTTATTCTAAAGTGACTAATTACATTCTCTCCAAGCAAATTTTGAAAACTGTATCTTTTCTCAACAACCCAATTATTCTGAGCTTGTTACACATGTAATTGTTTTAGACTTGCCACAGTCTTTGATCAAAGCAAATTGCCAGCTGGAATGTTGCTATTCAGGTGCACACAGTATATTTGGGCTTTTTCCATTTAAGATAAAATTATAAAATCACTCCATTTTTTTTTTTTTTTTTTTTTTTTGCAGTCTCTTGTGTGTTTTTCTCTACAGGTAATTTATGAGAATAATATGTTATCTTTTTTTCCCCCACAAAATATTTGATTCTCACTTTTGCTATGTTGAGAAAAATCACTGTTCAGTGACAGACTGTAAATATTCTAAATAAATAAATAGCTAAATAAATCTAGATGTATTAACTGTTACCATACCTCTGGGTTTCTTGTGATTTATGAGAATATATCCTGCTTTCACTCAAAAAAAAAAAAAAAAAAAAAAAAAAAAGGGCAGCCAAAGGAAAGCCAAATAAAAAGTAACTTGATTAGGGGAAAAGGGACTCGGTAAGACGGAAGAAAGTCTAAGCTCTTTAACTGGTGCTCCTTTGCATATAAATGAGAGATTAGACAGAAACTATATCTTAGTGCCTATTAGAATACATATGCCTAATTACAATATATTCATAAAGTCAGAGTGTAATTTCCACAAAGGAGATTACAAACGAAGCACAAGGTCAGAAAAAAGCCCCTTCTGTTCTCTCATATCATTAGGATGATGATGCTGATGCTGCAAAGAACATGACTCACGCTCATTGGTTCTCCTCAGAGATTATGGTTTTTAAGACTGAATGCAGAACCGGTAATAAAAAGCAAGATGAGTAAGTACTCGAGAGTTTTATGCTAATAAAGAAAATGAAAATATGAAACTTAAAAGATAGCTCAAGTTGAACTTTGAAAAAGATTCAATTTCAGGAGTCATAACTGACCATTAAGCTCAGCCGATCTGAAGAATCAGATCAGCTGAGTGTGTAAAGAAAAAAAAAAGATTTAATACTGATTTTCTTATTCTCTGAAGAGATCATGCAAAACATTGAAAACAGAAACAATTATGCAGCTCTCAGATAACTAGTCAACACATTTTGGTTATGAGATGCGATGTCTATCTGAACACTAACCGAGAAAATATGCAGAGTTACGTCTGTATGCTGTTAAATGTAGGTTATATTGGTTCACTGTATTCTTTAACGAGTTAAAACAGGTTCTTGGTTAACTAAGTTTTATTATTCTGTGGTATCATGTTTGCATAGATTGCAATATCATCATCAAACAATGATGACGCATTTCCTTGTTAATTGAGCTTATTTAAAAACAACAACAACAAAAAACAAAGAATTTAATTTGTAACAAAAACTGTAAGAGAGAAAAATATGCCTTGTTCATTCAGATGCAAATGCATCCTTCCTAAACGACATGCAGTATACTTTTAAGTGCTTGTCTTTTCAACGTGCACCTTTTCATCTCAAATTATGTCTTTTCTAAATAAACTGTCGCAATGGAACAAAAAAATCACTGAAAATTTATTCCCCATCAAGTAAATGTCTGAAAGCTCTAATGTCTGGTAATGCTCAGGCACAGTCTTGTCATTTAAATTTAAATGGGTCTCACTTATCTGTGTCCTGTCTTTCAGGTATTCAAAAGTCCTTGGATTAAATAAAATTAAATCATCGCCAAAGCCAGTCCAATTACACCTAATTCTATTTTAATTCGGCCAAAAGGTGACTTGACAGGAGGCATTTCAAATGCCGGCAGGTTGTAAAAAAAAAAAAAAAAAAAGAAGAAAAAAAAAAGTTTCAATTATATGAAAAGGGTAATCTTTCACGGAACTAGTAAATTTAAAGGAAAAGGAGAAATATGCATATTAAAATATGAATCATTACGACCAAGCGTAGTTAATTCTTAAATATTCTGTAAATACACTGTAATATACATATTTGTATTAAATTAGCCGTACATAATAATGTTTGAATCTTTGGACTGCATATAGAAGCAAGTGTTTATTAAATTACTTCACGGGGGAAATATTTATATCATTGTAAATATTGAATGTCATATGTTCTTTTACCAGTTCATAATAACATATGTCTTTGTTATAAGAAAAGCATAATTGTAGTTCATGAATTATTGCTTTCTTACCATTTGGATATCAGATTATTCTATTGTTTTTACTGTAGTTCTCTGCATATATATTAGAAAAAAGATATAAGCTGCCAAAAAAAAAAATATTTGGGGGTTTATAGCATTGAGCAGTTTTAGCAGAGTTTAGCTTTTTGGCAAGTAATTGTGTTGCTGACTTAAGTAAACTGGTCCAGATCTCCTAGTTTACTCCATCTTTTCTGTAGGGGGTAAATATTCTTCTCCTTTTAATATTTTGTTGAGATCTTGATCACTAAAGCTCAGATTTTCTTCTTCCACTATGTGACCTCAACGTCCTCCACCACAAAGTTAAGAAATCTCTTCATCATACCACCGACCTTGTTGGCATTAGAGTTTACAGTTTATTCTCTTTAGGGTATTTCATGAAAAACTAACATCAGCAGCTGAGATTTTCCAAAAAAATAAAAAATAAAAATAAAAATGAGCCGAATTTTGCTGAATTTATTTCTTGGTCAAATCAGTTCAACTAGATTCAGTAAAGCCGATGGACATAATTGTCATGCGAGGCATTTGCTGAGGACACAAATGTCAAATAATTTGGCAGCTGCATTATGGGATGTAGAACGAACGAAATGAATAGTGTGAAAACTTGCAGCGGACACACGATGAGAGCAGACAGGAAATGGAGAAACAGCAACAGTGAAATCCTGTGGCGATGGGGGAAAAAAAAAAGCACAGAGCTTAAAATATGCTGAGATAAAATGATGAACAATATGAAAACCAGGTGAGTAACAATCAACAGAGGGAATCAGCTGAGAGAAGGATGAATAATAGGCACCAGAGAAACAGAATGAAAACACACAGAATACATAAATAGCCAAAATCTAAGGACTAATACCAACATCCGTGAGATAAAACCAGAATACACAGAGCAAGAAAAAATAAATAAATAAAAAAAACTAAGAAACTCAGTACAAAGGAAGTAACTATTATAGAGACAGAACAATGATGCCAAATTTATCTCCACACAAACAACTTAGAACCTAAATACACACAGTTCATGAATCATGAATAGGTGTGTAGATGATATTGGTAATTCTTAAGCAAAACCTCCATTTCACCATAATGTGTTTGAAATACAATAAATGGAAAATTGCTGAGAGAAAAAATCTTTCTGATGTGCTTAGAGGAAGTGGAGATATGCATGACAGTACTTGAGTGATTATTTTGGCTCTGCATGTAATATGTCATGCTTTTCATAAACCTTTTTTGCAGTCACACTGACCAACTTATTTAATGTATGATTTTGGTGATGGCACTCATTGTTAACTGTACTGTGTTTTCTTTATAACCTTGTAATTTTATTATTATTATTTTAATGTAAAGCACCTTGAACCACCTTGCTGCTGAAATGTGCTATATGAATAAACTTGATGGATTACATGATATTCAATAAATTACAATATGTATTGCCGTTAGGCGTGCTCATCAGATTTTTGAAAATAACACCCTCTAAGTAAGCAATACTCTTTCTTCCATCTGTTTGACGTAATATTCTAATCTTAAATGTCATGTTTTAATTAGCTGTAAGCAGAGAATCGTCATCATTAACAGAAATAAAGGCTTGAAAATCAATCTGTCATTAATAAATGGAAATGCCACATAGTTGATTGAGTTATTGAAATAGATGAACGTTTCAACACGGTTCAAAGCTACTGAATGAGTCTGTACATTTTCAAGGGTAAAGTGGAATAACATATGTTGTTTGCCTAAACCCCCCCCCCAAAAGCAAGAGAAATATCAACAAGGTTTTTTTTTTTTACACTGCATTGAAGTAGCACTCTGGGAGTGAGGTCTTAGTCATTACAAGGTCCCACAGAGAAGGCAATAACAGGGGAGCAGCAAACTGCTCTACAACCTATTTCAACACACTGTGTTTAAAGACAGTTGCTCTTGACAAGAATCCCTTTCAGATTGCCGTGGTGGACATGGATGGGTCCAATGCCAGCACCTGGGTTTCTCCTGTGTGTACAGATTTACTGCAGACTGCAGAGGTTAATCAACAATCGCGCTCTGCTTTCTGTCTTTCATCTCAGCCCTCTGTTGAGAGCTCAGGCCTCATCTGGAGGGAATATTGGCAGAGTGTGTGTTCCTCGATTGGCTTGCGGGAGTAATCCATACAGATGTGTCTGTTGTGTCCGTGTGGATCAAATTTTGAGAAGGACCAAGACGGACTGAAGCCATCAGATCGTTCTCTAAATGGCCTTCTGGTCCAGGGAATTGCTGTTTCGCAAGCAGTGTGCTCACTGATCCTCACTATGGTGTTACCTCTTGATGAAACTATCAGGGCTTTATATCAGTGGCTTTTCCAGGTGTCAAGCTAAATATTTTATTTTCACTTGAGGTAGGCATAAATATACTGCTCAAAAAAATAGAGGGAACATTTCACTTAATTTTGTGTGTGGCTCCAAATCCAGGCCTCCATTGGTTAATAAATTTGATTTCCATTGATGATTTTTGTGTGATTTTGTTGTCAGCACATTCAACTTTGTACAGAACAAAGAATTCAATGAGAATATTTCATTCATTCAGATCTAGGATGTGTTATTTGAGTATTCCCTTTATTTTTTTGAGCAGTGTATAATAATCCTACCAGATATAATTGCTGCAAAAAGGTTTTCTAAAAACTCTGAATCATAAAGTTATTAATTTTGTCCCCTTTTGGCATCTAGAAAGTGTGATCAAGTAAAAAAAAACAAAACAAAAAAAAACACATCTGTTACACTTCCTTGAGCATTGTTTCAGATTTACACCAGTGAGGTGTTGCACTGGAATACAAAATGTTCCCCTCAATTTGCCGTTCAGTTTAATAACAGGCCAGCGAGTTCCAGGCATCTCCCTGTGCAATCCTGTTTGCATCATTTCCTGATCTAAAAGTTGAGCATTTAAGGCTTTTACAGAAAACCTCGGCATTCAGCTTTGACCCATTTTTTCACTGTGACCTCTATGAATGTAATAACTCAAATGACTCAGATTTGTGGTACGAGGTCAGAGTTATAGTAGCTGGCCAAGCTACAATTTCTCTTTAATCTGTCATAGTTATTGCGGTAGCTTCAGCATGACAGTTCATGTTCCCTCATCATCCTCTCCACTGACCTTCATGTTTCACTTAGCGGGCCACCTCCTCCTCTGGGTTTATAAATATAATATATTGTCCCGCTGTTTATTTAAATGGATACTCTAAGGTTAGAGTTTTGAACAAGATCCATAAGCCTTGGCTATTTGCAGATATTTCTAAAGGTTGTCCTAACAGAGCTGTAAATCATTCTAAAAAGTGCACACTGTAAAGCATGTAGAGAGTACTATTTCTCTTAAAAATAATTATTTGTCTTATTTTTATTTTGTACAAGTTGTTTTTTTTTAATCTCACTTCATTTGAAAAACTTCAGACTCCTATAAAACTTTGTTTCAGGGTGATATCATGTACGTTTAGTTTTCAGAGAAGGGTTAAGTAAAGTTAAACATCTTTGGTTGAACAGCTCCAGGGCTGTTCAACTCTTGCCATTCTGCGAGTACAATCTGTTAAAAAAAAAACTCTGTTCTTTCAAGTCTGCTCTCCTTCTGGTTTTAGATCTTGGCCTCTCAGTGAGGCCTCTTATTTCAGAGCCAAATCTAAATCCCTGCCAGCTCACACCATTAAAGCTCAAAAGCTATAGGATTTGGTTGAGGTCCCAGGTTAAGTTACACATTTAACAGATGAACTCGTATATGCTATTGGTTAATACTCATTTTTGCTATTATTATCTGAAAACTTTATTTTTAAAATACGCTGTTTTTTGTCTTTTGTTGGGAGCTCTTTACTCCCGTCTGATGCACATGCAGTCCCTGTGAGTGATTTCTGCTGAACGTTTGCTCTGTTCCACTCCAGCTTGCCAGTCTGAAAAATATTCACAAAGCCGCAGAAGAAGCAAATGCGATTGGGATTTTTATTTTTATTTTTCTTGGTTGTGTGGTGTGACACTAATTTACTTCCCCCTCTCACTTCCAAGGCAATTAGCTTTGAAGTTCCTCAGAAACTATTCTTGCACAAGTCGATAGCTAGCATGGCAAGTCAGAATTTAAGCTAGTCCGCTGGGCAACTTCTGATAAAAAAATATGAAGCGAGGTTACAGTGAGAAAGAGAAACCTAAAGGACTAAGAAGGAAAAAAAAATCAACTGTCTTGGGAGATACCACTTATAATATGGTATTTGATTCAGTGTGATGCTCTTTAAGCAAAACACTTTAATTTGTAGGGGAACGGTCTATGGAGGTGTTTGAACTCCCCAAACATATTTACTCATTTAAGAGCTCTTGGGAGTTAATCTCTCAATTAGTCGATCAATCAAGAATAATCTGCTTCCGAATGATTTGATGGCCGTTGATTGGTTGTTAATGACTCAGTATTAAATAAATCAAACTTCCTAAATCACTAGAAACTCAAATGGGGTTGCTTCCGTTTTCTGATCACTGTTATTTTCTTAATTGTTTGCATATGAAACTTTTAATAAGTTTTGAACTGCATCATTATTCTGTCATCTATTCTGTCATCTATCCATCTATTATGTCTACACAGCCCAGTTCAGGTTCCAGGTTTGAATTCATGAATTGAAAAACTCATCATTATTTCCATTGTAAATAGCAAATAGTGGCTGATTTATTCAATTATTTGTATTCATTTATTACCAAGGTTAATACGAGTTAATTCCTGAAAGCCATTGCTGAAGAAATCCCACCGAGGAATGGAAAAGACAATTTTAAATTACAGTATTACAATATTTTAAAGTATAAAAACTAACTGATTTTCAGTTTACTTTAATGAAAATCATCAAAATTAAAATTAGCTGTATAATATGTTTCACCTAGGGATTTGAGTTACTGAAATAAATTAACCTTTCAATATTATTCTGATTTAATAAAAGCGACTATATATTAAACGCTATTTTGCCAAAAACACTCTTATATTGAGGTGAAGAGATTGAACTTTTTATTGCAAGATGATATCATGAATATGTCTTATCTTTTTTTGCCTCTCATTGCTACTATTATTAGCAATGCTTGATGGAAATCTGAGGAATTGGTTAGAATAACACAATAATTTCACTTAGTTTAAATATACAGCAAAGTCTATTATGATAAAACACTTTACAGATGGCTAAAGTTTTTATTTTTATGGTAACCTTGTCAGGGAACTTTCCTTGAATCACATCCCTTGGGATTTGTTATAGCTGTCTGCTTACGCCACAGTGACCCTGAAAGTAATATTTTTAAGAAGCTTTTACTTTCTCTAAGGACAGAAAATGCAAAATAGAACAGTTGCAAGAGAAACTGTTCATCAGGACACGCTCTCTTGGAGGATGCTCCAAACCTGCTTCTGCTTTGTTCATAAGTAAATGCGTCATCCAAAAACAACAAAAAAAAAACAAAAAACGTGTTTAGTGTAAAAACCGATAATGGGAATGATTTTCCGTTTTTGGAGTGAAAGAAAATCACTCTAATTAGGGGCAAACCCGTGCAATATTTAAGCAGTGCTTTGAATTTAAATTAACAAACGTTCACGGTGGGGGGGGGGGTATTTATTCACAAAAAAAAGGACACAGACATCCCGATGTAGCCGTCTTGTACGCAAAAAAAGCATACACATAATTAAAACATTTATTGCAGTAGCTGTATACCTGTAGAGTAACAAGGATTAACTGTTTCAGTATTGGTGATGTCAAACACCCTCACAACTAATAAACATACTGCGATAAGCAAATCACTCCATCCCACTGAACATCTTTATACTGTGACATTAATGTGAAAGTGCTTTACAAACGGAACTACTCTTTATGCACAACTCAACTCTACCCACCACCCCATCTCGAAAGGAAAAAAGAAAAAGCAAAGACAAAAATGACAAATTTAATTAAATAAGGTATATCATTTAGCATGCTTTTCCTTTGTGTATTTGCCGTCCATGCTGTGAAAACCAACTCTTTCAGATGGTGAAATGACAAGTTATTTTGGTTGACACACAGTCTGACCATGCCTTTTTTTTTTTTTTCCTTATTCGGTGACTTTATTTTGCCCTTTGTTTCTTTAAATCTGGCAAACACTCAATGCATAAGGCATCTGATTATCAGACCGGATATTTTCGGCAGCCATCATGTTCTTGTCATTTGAATAAGCACAATTCAGTGTTTCATGAAGGCACGGTGATTTAAGTGTTATCTTTACCTGTGTTTTCTTATGTATGGAAAATAATAGTCTGTGGAAATAGTACATATATATACAGTATATATATATGTATATTTACATATATAGGTCAATAAGTTGCAGGTACTACTGAGAAATTGCCCTCAGTTAAATCACAAATTGAAGAAAATCTATACAGTAAGATCAACCTTAGATAAAACATTTAGCCATTTACAAATATATTGCTATTTAATTGTACTAAACACTTTTAAAATCAGAGCGCTTTTAGAGCTTTTCAGTTTTATAATGCACATGTTGAGCACTGACATCCTTCATAAAGCTTTTTTTTTTGTTTGCTTTGTTTTTCGAACAAGAAAAAAAAAACTGATTCGCCTTTGAGATTTTGCAGCACTTGAATAAAATTTATATGGGATATAGGTAACAGTAAAATTATGTGGCAAGATTTTCTTTCAATAAGAATAAAGAAAAAACAAAAAAAAAAAAAAGAAGAAAAAAACGTAAACGTTGGATATGCCACTTTATGCTGGAGATCTCTGCCTGGCTGAATTTCCCCAATTCTGATGAGAAGCCATTATAATGACGAAAGCCAAGAACTGTCCTACCCACTGTGAATATTACAGATACATGATTGTGGTTAATAAGTATTATTTACAAACACAGAGACAGTGACAGAATAAACAAGTGTCCACAAACAAGTGTTATAGGACCAACACTTTTTTGAAATATAATCAAAAATTTTCTTTGATTGTGTTGATTAATATAGTCCCAAACAGCTCAATAACAATCACACCACAAAGATTTGTATATATTTGTCTGACAGTCATTCCCCCCCCCCCTCTTTTTCAGTTGTATGCAGGTCCTTCTTCCACATGTCCCCAAAAGAAGTGGAAAGATAAGGTTTTTCATTGAGAATCGTAGCATTAAAAAGGAAAAAAGAAAAAAAAAACCTTTGTGTGGAGCTGCAGAAAAATTTTACTGTGAAGAACTAAGCATCAGCACTATTTTTAGGCCTACACAGTACATGTGGCCTTTAGACTGCAGAAGCATTAACTTAAGTTGAAGAAAGGAGACGAAAAATAAACCAATGAAACACAGGGTGAGCCCAGGTGAGACGCCTCACCAGTTTACTCTGTCCAGATTTCTTGCAGCAAAGAAGAGTCAGTTTTATAGCTGCTGGTCCTTTGGACTGTCTGGGCAGGATGCTGACTGGCAAGACTTCAGACTCACCAAAGGAATATCAGCCATGCTGCTGCTGGTGAAGTGTCCCTCCCCACTCCCAAACTGCTTCCTGTCACCAAAATGCTCTGACCGTCCACTTTCGTTTTTCCAGGTTCTGGACAGAGTGTGTCCATTGAGGAGTTTGTCCTTCTGACCCCACTCCCGCTGAGAACTAAAGCTAGACACGGGCGACTTAGGATGCTGGTACGATCCTAACGTGGGAGGCATCCAACAGTTGTCTGAATGTCCAAGGACAAGGCACTCCTGTGTGCACATCTCTGTAGCTTCCACAAGCCCTCGTGGTCCCAGGGGTCCATCTGAAAAACAAAAGGCCAAAATACAGTTTGAATGACACTATGAAGTGCATTAGTATATTTTATTGTACCTAATAAATCATCTTATGCAACAGTATGTTTTATTAAACAAGTTAAAAAGATGGAGAAAATATGAAAGTTGGAAGAAATCACAGCTCACTCTTTGTCTTAAAATGATAAGAACAATAACACACAGTCAAACATGGTGGTGACTGCATGAAAGTCAGAAGTTGCTTTGGTTGGATGAATTTCTACAATTGATAGAACCACAAATTCAGATCCCAAGCACAGCAACTTGTTTACTGCTGGATGTTTCAAAAACAGCAAAAAAAAAAAAAACAAAGCTTGGGCCTAGTCAACGGCTGGGCTTAAATCAAACAGACACTGTGGTGCAACCGTAAACAGGGAGTTCATCCTGGAAAATTTTCCAGTGAGACTGAATTAAAACAAACTTGCAAAGAAAAAATTTGGAACTCATTACCAGTTATTGTTAAAGAACGTGGCTATTGCACGTTCAGCTGTTCTCAGGTGGCTTTTCAGCTGCGATTAGTAAAATATTCTCAACTGAAGTGTCCTGCTTAAATGTCAGAGCTTGGCTTGACAAAAGCAAGAGGATGCCAGTAATTTTTGTGCGTAAATGACGAACACTCGGAATTAACACGTGGAATTAATTGCGTGTATTTGCATGGAGACCTGCAAGGAGTAGTGATGCGCTGTTTCCAAGTGGAGACAGTATTCATTCTTAAAACCAGGATAAAGGTTGTTCAGATCTCAGGGGCTGCTGAAGAATGGAGATTGCAAAAAAAAAAAAAAAAAAAAAAAAAAAAAAAAAAAAAAGAGTGGCTGTGATCATGTTCAGGGTGTGCAGAGTGAAAAGCACAGAAACTACTTACTGACCTGCCATTTATGTGACATTTAGCTTTTTTGTATTGGTAGATAAATGGCTACACTGAAAGCATCATAGCATCATGATCTCACTGATGGCATTTCCTCAAACTCACAATTCTTGTAAAAGAATGGAACATGAATAGTTCGTGCATCAGAGTACATATATTTGCATGCAGCATCAGTATCTGGTGTATTAATTGTCAAAACTATGACGTCTGTATTTCACTTTGCTCCTTCAAAGCAGCTCGGGGATTATTATGGACACTCTGTGCTTTCCTGTTTCCCTGGTGAGATAAACATGACCATTTGCATGTAGACAATCAGTGCCCCAGTGGGCAGCTGAGAATAATTTGAATCAGCCACTTTCTCTTGCAATCAAGCACATACCTTCTCATTTAGAAAATTTACAGATACAATTTGATTAAAAGACCACTTGAGGTAGTTATCTGACGTGTTTTACAATATATACATGAACAGCATAACTTTTGGTACCGTCAAGCAGAGCATCGAACATGCATAGAAGTCTAAACACAACAGACTGCTGAATGATAATTAGATTTTTTTTTGTCACCCAAGTGTTTTATTAGGACAATAATAAACTTGCAAAATGGACCGTGTAATTTAAACCAAGATGTAATGTGTCAGTGTCACACTGTTTTAATAAAGCAATATATTTGAAAGGTTTTAATTTCACCTGATTATCTTCTCCCTTTCAAGAAAATCTACAGTTCCCTTGAAGGTCAGATATGATAAAAAGTTCAGTGTTCGTGGGTCCTACTTCACTTTTATGCAGCTCCTCCACACAAAAGACAACATTTTCCAAACTTGGACCTATTAGTTACAACAGCTAATGTTTTTTTTTTTTTTTTGTTTGTTTGTTTTTATTAGATTTACATTAACACAAATAAAATAGACATGCCAATATTAAGGTTTGTTGGTCAATTCAGTTAATAATGAAACACTTAGATCTGGAATTTTAAAGTAACTGCGTTTCTTTCCGTTGCAAAAATGGATGCATCAGATAGAAATTCGATTTCCCAGTTTGACACCGTGAAATTGGGCCTCTGTCTCTTTAAGAAACTCCTGCTCTTTGTGACACTCCGCCTTCAGCACATCACAACAGTGTTCCTGCATTATGCCAATTACTACTGTTCCTAGCAGTGTTGGACTGAGATGTAGTTTATAACTCTGTCATATCTTTACCCTTTAATGATTTAGATTTTATTCCACTGCCTAATAGCACCATCACACTGCAGTGAATATTCATAAAATGTAAATACTGTTTTTCTCAAATGACAAAGACTAACAGAATTTATGCATCTCTGATTTGCTGAAAAGGACAATAGATAATACATTTCCCAAAGTTCTTGCAGTGTGTTTGAGCATAAATTTATTCTTGGGAAGAAAAAAAAGACAAATAAAAAACAAAAAACAAGCACTGTTTATTTATTTTTTTTTTAAATCTCTGTCATTAATAGAACTCCAAATACCAACACTGAATTAAAATAATGCTATTTGTTATCATGTGCAAAATAAAACAATAAGTAACAATGTCTTACAGCGGGTCTTCGCGAAAAACATATTGCTTCCTTTTGCCAACGTCTAGACAAAATGTTTTACAAATTGTTTAGTGCTGTTTGTCTTTGCATAGCCTGTTGCTAATAGCTCAGAAAGCATGTTCTTCCCCTAATACTTGCACACACATACACACACACACACTTGACACGCACAAGCAAATAGCCGGTGGCTGGTGTTTGGTGCAGAGCCCCAGAGTGCTTTAAATAACATTGAGGCACAGGTGTTGAGGAATGCAAGGGATTCAGTTGTGTGTCAGATGGTGCTGACTTTTGCTTACAGCGTTGTGCAAATTATGCAGAGGTCCACAAAGACAGATACCTTAAAGACAAAGAAACCATTAGACTGTCTCGTGATGCAGTGCTATTAGGATATGCTGGAGGCTGTCTAGTCTTAATTCTGCAGGAGCTGTGGAATAAATGTGAGCCATGAGGAATAGCTGCCTAATGATGGACACTTTGACCAAGCGGCATTAACAAACCTTTCCTTTTGTCCTCCTACTCAGCGCCAACAGATCACAGAGGTTACAGAGGAGGAGGAGGAAAGGAAGCTCAATGCTGACCAGAGGATGTTTGCAACTGTAAGGGAGTGTACTTGCTTTACTCTTCTGGCTATTACTAATGAGATAACGTTTGGCTAATTAATTGGATGCACACTATCAACACTGATGTGCCAGCCCCACACCAACAGCCTTCAGAAAGTCAAGAGGGAATGGGAAGAGGGGGTGTGTGAGAGTGATTGAGTGTGGGGGGATTTAGAGTCCATAGGGCTTGTTTATTTATCCATGCTGTTAAGCATGCCCAGATGTTGTTATTTGGGGATAAATACGGCTTTGTTTTAGTCCAGCAAGGAGGCTTAAAAGTACCGTACCAATGTCTCCAGCTGGTGCTCAAAACCCCTCCAGATACGTCTGGCAGATTAACGTCTCATGCCTTAAATCCGCAGTAGGTATTCCTAGTGACCCTTTGATTCTTCTCAATACAACCTAAACACATATGAGGCCAATCCATTACTATGCACACCATGGCATATAATGATACACCCTATTATAACTGTGCCCTGCAAAAAAATCTGGTTCACACCAGCAGCACGGATATCACAAACAGCTTGGAGAAAATGTGTGAGCAGTGTCCAACAAGGCATAGAATTAAACTCTATACAGCTTTGCAAAAAAAAAAAAAAAAAAAAAAAAAAAAAAGAAAAAAAAAAAAAAAAAAAGGAAAAAAAACACCCTGGGTTCAAC